>NW_015274168.1:0-368 GCF_001447785.1 Gekko japonicus
CAGGTTTTGGGAGAAGAGCAATGGCACACACACTTAGAAAAAGAAGGAAGGAAGGAAAGGAAACCTCTCCATGCCAGTCTAAAAAACCGAGATGTTAAATAATAACTCTCCTGCTTTGGCAAAGGGGGAAGCACTGCCTCCCCTTTTGCAATGACAACTCGGCTTTGGAGAGAGGGCGTGTGTGTGTGAGTGTGTGTTTGTGTGATCTGCGTGTCGCAGGTTTCTTCCAGGGGTGGGAACGCCTCTGCGCGCACCCCCCGCCCCCGGGTATCTCGTGATCGCCACGGCTGACCCCGGGGGCAAGGCGGAGGGCGGACGGCTTCGGCAGGAATGAATGGAGTCCCGCAGCCGGCGCGGGGCAGTAGCAG
>NW_015274169.1:0-368 GCF_001447785.1 Gekko japonicus
AGTGTGACCAAGAAACAGAACCCAAGACAGAAGTAATACAGAGGAAAGCCAGGGAATGCCGTGGACTGCCCTGGGTTGGCCGGGGAAGAGGAATCCTCGGGGGAGGGAGACAACCTGCCCCCAAGCCTTGCCTGGGCAGACCCTCCCAGTGAGGCCAGTGCCTCAGGGCCTCTCCAAAGGGACTCTGAGCCAGCACCAGCAGAGTCCCCTGAACCAGCAGGCCTGGAGACCCCAGCAAGGACATGCCCACAGCAAGACCCAACACGGTCCCCTGCTCTGAAGCACTCCAGGAAGAGAGGAGGAGAAGGCAAGGCCTGAGGCATGGAGCCCACACCTGGCAGCCTGAGGCCTCCTCTCTATTAAAGCAA
>NW_015274170.1:0-368 GCF_001447785.1 Gekko japonicus
ACTGAAAGACTGATTTCCCATTATCATCATGACTAGCTGACCCTTTAGGAAGGAGGCATCAGGAATTGATTTGGCCCAGAGCAACAACCTGAGCAGCTTATCTAAGAGTACTCAGAAAAAGTGTCTATGTTAATGGCAAGGAACAGCACAGAAATGCTGAGACTCCTCCTAAACTTTTTCTTCCACCAGCATACTCCCAAATAACAGTACTGGCCCTCCTTCTAGTGTTCTGTGCTTATGGGGTTTTTAATTGAATTTGTATCTTTAATCGTTTAAATGTTTTAGTGTGTTTTATGTTTGGCACCTTGTGGACCGTGAATGGGTGGAAAGTAGAGATGCGCATTCGGTTTGTCTGAACCGAATGCACC
>NW_015274171.1:0-368 GCF_001447785.1 Gekko japonicus
TCTTCACTGTAACTGAACCCTTTCCAACAAATCCCTTTTTAATAAGTAAAAGGAAGTTATCTACCCACTGCCTTTAGTTGCCCATTTCCATTTACAACCAGCCTCACTCTGACTGCTTTCGGCTGTACCTCAGCCTATTGGACTTTTCTGAACTCTTCCTTGCAGTGTAATGTCTGTGAACTACAATGCAATCCTAAATAGAATAATGCCCTTCGTAGTGTCAAAGGATTTTGAAGGATGTAACTCTGCTTATGATTACACTAGTTCAGTCATCACACTGAAGAGCTCATGCTCAGAACTGAACATGATATTCCAGATGTGGATTAATCATGGAGTCGTATTTAAGTAATACAAATTCATATAGTTTA
>NW_015274172.1:0-368 GCF_001447785.1 Gekko japonicus
CTAAGCTTCCCACATATGATGAGATCTGGCTGTACTATACCATTCCATATCAAACATATTGTCTTACCTTTGCTTCCCAATTTGGAGTTTCCCCCCAAAAAAGCAATTAAAGACCACCATTCCTCCATAAAACTGTCATCACTTTGTCTTCCTCGTTAAGTACTGATTTGTTGTGAGTGTTTGTTAGTAATGATAAGATCCCGATCTGCCTGAAGCCAATCGTGCTCAGAAGGGGGTTCTGGTTTCTTCCTTTGCTGCATGAGAACAAGGCAAGCAGCTGCTACTAAAATCTGCATTACCTTTCCATAAGAATACATCACATCACCAGCAGGTATGTTCTGTACATCTTAATGTACATCTGCTGTGGG
>NW_015274173.1:0-368 GCF_001447785.1 Gekko japonicus
ATTCGGTTTGACGCATGCGTGGATCTCCGAATATCAATGTTTTTGTTAACACTAAAATGAATTACTACCAAGCATGTAATATTTTCCAATTCATGCTTTTGAATACTTTCTACTGATATGTGTAATTAGATTACTCTCATGCTATAAAACCATTGCCCACACACTGCCAATACAGTCCTTGTGAGAAGTGTTTAAAAATAAAGAATGTTCATTTTATGCAACCTGTAAATCTTTCTCTAGTATACTGCTAAAAAACTTCCAGCATGTCCTTGCCTTGGTGTTTGCAGTGGTCAATAACAATCCTAAAATTTTACCAAATGTCAGCCTTGGGTTCCGCATCTATGGCCCCGTCCATACGAGCCCATTTG
>NW_015274174.1:0-368 GCF_001447785.1 Gekko japonicus
AAAATATATGCCCATTGTTCTTTAGGCCATTGAGCCATCTCGGCTGCCCTTTCGAAGGACTCCAAGTACGCCTCAATATCATCTTCCGCTGTAAGTTTGGTAAGAAGGGGAGGGGGGATTCGAATACTCACGCCGCTACTGGGTTTAGTCCCTTCCCACGCCTTTGACAAATTTTGTATTAGGATTAATTGTGCTTCTTGTTGCTGCTTCATCCAGACGCGCATCAAATTTTCTTGCCTTTCTGTAAGCCATTGGGAAAATTGTCCTAAGTCAAAGGCGGGCGTGCTGGTTCCCGGATTTGCGGTGGCCTCCTGAGATTCCATACTGCGTTCCTGCCGGTGTCTTTGATCCCAGCCGTGCGGTTTGGG
>NW_015274175.1:0-368 GCF_001447785.1 Gekko japonicus
GAGCAAACTGAACACAGAAGTTTTCATGGGGATCAGGGAGGATCACCTGACCTGCTCAGGCCTATTGGCATAAAGAAGCTTCCTTGCCAGTACACCCACTGATGATCCTGCATCCCCCCTTTTTGGTCTCAGCGGGTCATTATTCTCGCTGTGATACGACTTTGTAACGTGATCACTATGCAAAATCTGATTATCTATGTAACACAGTGATCCCTGACTGTCCAGAACGTGCCACCAGCAAGAAAAGGAAACCTTTCTTCATTTTTGAAGTCACCAAAAGAACTGTTTGGGAGGGACAACAGAGAAAAAATGACAAAAATGGTGCTCAAGGGGTAAGGTTTTATTTATTTATTTTATAAATTCAATTT
>NW_015274176.1:0-368 GCF_001447785.1 Gekko japonicus
TTCCTAGCTTATAAATAAATGTAAAATAGTTATCAGTGTCACAGAGTTTTCTAAAGGTTTATGGACAATAAAAATGCTACATAAAGGGAAATATGCCATTTAGTAAAAAATATATGCAAAACAACTTTATTTGTTTAATAATAAACAAAATGTTCAAGTATGGATCCATATGACTTTTCTAATCGCTGAGATAAGGCTGCCTGCCATTCCTCATGCAAATCTGAGGCTGAGAGCAGGAGGCCAGGCAGAAGGTACAGCTTCAGAACTCTGAGCGGCTATGTTTTTGTTTGTTTTTTAAGTATGAGATCAGCTGTGGTGTCACATTATTTACTGTCAAACAACAGAAGTGAAAGTTGGTAGCTCTAAGA
>NW_015274177.1:0-368 GCF_001447785.1 Gekko japonicus
TGGCAGCCCATGGGCCTGTGCCAGAGGGCAACTGAGACCGAGCCTAGCTCTTTGGGGCCTGGGTACATGTAAATGTATGACAGATGAAAACATACAGTTTGGTATACGAATGCATGTTTTGAGTCGTACACTTTATGGGGGCACCTTAAAAGCTATTATTTTGTGGCCTTGGGTACATCACTTTCTCAGTATGTAAAATGGGAATGCTAGTAACTTATGCCCACATTAATTTTTTTTTAAAAGCAACCAATGAAAATGGTAATACTATCTACTAAATCAAGAAGGTCAGAAGAATGATAAAAGTACAGTGGTCCAGAAGAGGGAATAGTTGCCAACACATTAAGTCTCTGTTAAAGGTAAAGGTAAAG
>NW_015274178.1:0-368 GCF_001447785.1 Gekko japonicus
CTCCCTTTGGACCCGAGCCCATTCAAGGCGATCCTACAGCAAAACCACCATACAGGATACCTGAATTTCTAGGAGAGCTCCCCTGCCTTTGAGCAGTTATGTGACGTGTCAGGTGACCGCCAATCCTCCTCTTCCTATGCTGGTGGAAGCTGCACCCATTGACTTTCAGCCTCTTGAACGGCATGAAAAGCCCATGCAAAGGGACCAACCCCCGGACTGTGACGATGAATGCAGCAGTTGCATTAATGGAAGGAGAGAAGGGGCGGGGAGTGGGGTTTTCCGGAAGGCACAGCCCCTCATTCTTGCGCCTCTCATGGGAGTGATCTGGGCACCGCGAAGGCAAGACTAACCTGCTCCACTTTCCCTCC
>NW_015274179.1:0-368 GCF_001447785.1 Gekko japonicus
GCTCCTGCAGGAAATGACCCCTGGTCTGTGGGCATGCCACACTTTTTTAGGCGTACAGAACAAAAGTTTTGAGCTTGGACACAGAATGCAGCATCCAGATTCTCAGTTTCCATTGGAACGCTTTCTAGCCTTTATAGATGCAGGGAAAAAATGTTTGAAAGCTGCAGACAATTCCTGATGCAGTCCTTAAAGCCAAAGAAGTGGCTGAATACGATTCCTGGTCCCTGGGATTGGGCTTTTGTGTTCTCGGCTCTCACAATGATAAATACGAAAGCAGAATAAAGTGAACAAAATGGCATTCACAGTCGGGTCCCACGGAATCATGTGGATGAGTTCAGTTTATGTTAAGTCGTGCGCTTAACAAGAGT
>NW_015274180.1:0-368 GCF_001447785.1 Gekko japonicus
ATTGATTGATTGATTGAAATAGAAACCAACACAGCCGTGATTCTCACAAGCTCCTGGCTTACCCGTCCTTCCGCATACTTGTCCTGGAGCATGCCATGGACTTTTTCCAAGTTGCACTTCACATCTTTAAGTTTCAGGGAAAGGCTCTCCGCTTCTTGCTGGAGGCTCCGGCTTTCATCGGCCTGCCTGTCTTTGCAGTCCTCCAAGAGAGACCCCACCTTCTGCTCAATCTCTAACAGCATTGCCTGGAAAGCCAAGAGGTTAATTATTCATTTTTTACAACTCCCCCGAGGCTTCTTTACTGAACTTATTCTGGCTGATAGATTCAGGTGGGTCACTGTCAGTGCTCCCGCTAAGCTGTGGAGTCT
>NW_015274181.1:0-368 GCF_001447785.1 Gekko japonicus
GCTGTGCATAGCCTAATCGCTTGCCGTGAAAAAGCAGCAAGCCCAATATGAGCAGCTAGCTGTTCAGGCTGGCTTATAAGGATGGGCCTTCTGCTCTTCTCCGTTCTACCTGCTGTGTCTGTCCCCCTCCCCCCAATTCCCAGATGCAAACACCTGCCATGTTTATGAGCAATATGGAAATATTTGTCTAGTGAAGGAAATCCTCCCCTCCCAGGAGTGTTCCACACTGCTGCTTCCATCAGGCAGATGATGCCTGAGGCAATAAGAATGTCCTCGTAGATATCTGAACAGTTTTTCACTCTGCTTTTCGTACTCTTCTCTCCACCCACTTCCGTGTCCCTCTCTCTCTCTCTCCCCTCTTCTCTTTC
>NW_015274182.1:0-368 GCF_001447785.1 Gekko japonicus
AGTAGCACCCAAGCAATGATGAAAGATTTAACTAAATTAATACAAGAAAGTGTGACACAGGGGGTGTCACAAGCTATGAAAAAAAATCGAAAATACGTTGCCTGCATTAATTAAAAGGGAATTAGATCCTATAAGCAATAAAATGGATGAGTTGGCAGCGCAAATTAAAACTGACACTGAAGAATTAAAAAAACTAATAACAGACAACACACAAGAAATTTAAAAAATCTTAAACAATCAGGGAAAAATAAAAGATAGAGTGCATGACTTGGAACTAGATGTTCAGGAAACTAAGAGTAAAAATGAGAGGCTTGAAGAAACACTGATAAATCTAGAAATGGATAAAGCAGCACTGATAATAAGGTGCC
>NW_015274183.1:0-368 GCF_001447785.1 Gekko japonicus
CAAACCAGTGGAGCCACATGGGCACAAGCCAATGCTTGGATCCCTTACCCACTAGGAGTGGAGTGTGGCAATACCCTGAGCCAGGCATGCTACTTTAGGGCTCAACCCCCAAGACCCCTTAAACAGGTCCCCACTTAGGGGAGTAAGGATACAGGTGCAACCTTCCCCAAAATTCAGGTTGCCAGGCCCCCAGTCTGAGTAGGGTTTTCCCCAATTTCCAAGGCTCCAGCCCACCGCTGGCAAACTGGCTAACAGGGGAAAACCCAACCCCGAACAGGCACATCACCGTGTGATGTCCCTGTCATGATCAGGTCACCTATAAGTGACATCATCGTGTCACCTAATGGTGGGGGGTGACACTCTAGTTT
>NW_015274184.1:0-368 GCF_001447785.1 Gekko japonicus
GCCCCAAAACTAGAGCATTGCCCCCCCAATGGCACTGATGTGCCTACATCACTCCCGGTGACATAGGCATGTCACATGACAATGCTACTGGCTCCTGGAGCACCCACCCATCCCTCTGCTGGCATTTCTGACAGACCTGGCAGCCCTAACTGCCCAGAGTCAGTGTGATGCCCTCTAGGGGGATGGGAACATCAAGCCTGGACTCTTGAAACTGCCAGCCCAGTCACTGCTTCCTTCCACAGGTGGCTTTTCTGTTCCATTGACGGCTCTGGGTACCTGACGGTCTGGTTATCTCCACCCACCTCAGGGTTGCACAATGCGTTACAAAGGAAAAGAGCCAGGACAGTATCTCCTGCAAGCTGGGTTTT
>NW_015274185.1:0-368 GCF_001447785.1 Gekko japonicus
TTTATTTGCTTGTATAATTTCTTAGCCACCTCTTCAAAAACTACTTGAAGGCAGGATAATAATTCAAGATAAAACTATACAATTAGAATCAATCAAACGTCAAAGTGAAAACAATCTCAAATAGAATAAAAAGCGGCACAATACAGACCAGTATGAAATTATAACAGCCCACCTTAATAACAGTTTACCACTAAAACCTTATTAAATACATAAAGTAGCATCAGAGGCACAAAATCCTGCCAGCAAGGCCAACAGCTACATCTAGAACAACAAATAAGGCAGATAAATGTCAGTACAATCAATTAATATAAATTACCTTGAGATAAAGCAATCGTTAATCTTTTACAGATCTCTTAAAAAACAAAAAA
>NW_015274186.1:0-368 GCF_001447785.1 Gekko japonicus
CAAGCAAACCTGAGTGGGTCCTTCCGCATATTATGGGAGGGTAGTAATACTGACGCTAGGAGAAGAATAAGGGATATACCTCTTGTATCATCATGGATTGACAGCCAATCAGAAGGAAGGATTTCAAGAGAGAGAGGGGCCCACCTCCTTGGCAGAAGTCCTGCCTCTGCCAGCCACATGATTGGCCAGCACAGCAGGCCAATTGGGTAGTTGGTAGAGATGGAGCATTCAGAGGGAGGTGTTTTGGGTATGGCCCATGATGTTTGGTGAGAGGTGGTGGTTGGAAAATTAATTTGTAGCATGAGGAGTAGGTGGGAAATTGTGTTTTTTTAAGTTTCATAGAGATTGAAACTGTGCTTTGAAAACTG
>NW_015274187.1:0-368 GCF_001447785.1 Gekko japonicus
CATTGGTCTTCTTTGCCGCCAGCAACTGTGGGAAGGGGGGGGTGATCGCCTTTGAAACGTCACCAGGATGGCTGGACAGCGGCAGCTGTGAGGCGAGCATACCAGGTGTGGTTGCCGCCGCAGCGGGGAAGGTCCCTGATGTCTTGTGAGAGCCTGCCGTCTCACAAGAGGCTTGCCGCACCTGCTTTGAAACAGGCCGAGAGGTGGCCAAGGACTCACTCTCCAGGCAGTGCAGGATGAGTGGTGGCGGCAAGAAGGAGGACAGGGCTTACCAAACCCTCGGTCTTCCTGGTCTGAGGCCAGGAGATTGGGAGCTGCAACATGGGAGCTACCAACTTTGGCATTAAACCAGGAAGGCCCTCCTAAAA
>NW_015274188.1:0-368 GCF_001447785.1 Gekko japonicus
AAACCCAGCCTAGATGGGGTGCTGGGGTGCCCTCTCATCCAAGCGACTGCTCCCGAGTAAGACTAATTTACTTCAGGGTAAATGTTTTCTTTAAAAAGAGCAATATGTGAACCAGCTGAGGAATGCCTGCCATTTTACAAACACACTCCGCAAGCTGTGTGAATGAATGGCGTTCTTTCTCTCACCGACCCTGCTCGTTTTTCCAGGTTCTTCTATAACCAGGAACAAAAGCTATGGTGACTGAAAAATACACTGGGTTTTTATTTTTATTTTAAATAGTTTTACTTCAGTCTGAATGTCTGGCTGTAATTTTAAATTGGGGGGGGGGAGGAATCTTTCCAATAAATTTATGGATTTCCACGAAAATA
>NW_015274189.1:0-368 GCF_001447785.1 Gekko japonicus
CAACTCTATGATTCTATGATTCTAGGAACAACTGCGGATGTGTGTGGAGTAGAACCAGAGCAGATGGAGAAAAGGAGGGAAGACAGGCAAATATGGAGCAAGAGGGATGAATTTGCCCTCCCCTGCAAGTTCTTGTGCCCCCCCCCCACACCTTCCGTACATATATAAACACCAGCTATACAGACATCAAAATCTGCCATATAGGACTACCAGTCTATCGTGGATTCAAATATATAAACTATATATAATGAGTTTTGATATTGATTTCTGGTGACTTGGGTTACATCATTCCAGTACCGGGATTTTGACTGCTGTCATGGCTCAAGTGAGAATTATTTTATTAACACAATACCCGCTCCCTCCTCCTC
>NW_015274190.1:0-368 GCF_001447785.1 Gekko japonicus
CTCTGCAGCTTGTCTTCAAAGGTGATTGGATAGAGTGCTCTTTGCAGTGCACCTCCCTTGCAAGGCTCTGATTGGAAGAAAGAAATTCCATTGCCCATAAAAGTAGTGGAATGAAGAAAAAGATGAGGCATGCAGCTTTCTTGCTAAGCACACAAACAAAACAAAACAAAACACAGCTTGTTGGGGAGGAGGGTTTTGTTGCTGTTGTTATACCAACATTCCTGGATTTGTTCTGGCAAATCACTATAGCAACCCAAACCACCTGTTTCTGAGTTTGTTTGTTTATTCATTTACTTATTTGCATTTTTGAATCTCCTAATACTCATGAATGTTGGGCTCTAGGTGATGTACAGATTTAAAAATAATAA
>NW_015274191.1:0-368 GCF_001447785.1 Gekko japonicus
AGGGTCTGGAAGATTCTCTTGCAGTGATCCCCAGAGCTCTCCTCACACAACTACAGTTTCCTGGAAAGAAGAAATGACTATTAAATCCAGATATGCTGTTATTCCACCATCAATAGGTAAACTACCTCCCCCAGAGAAAGCACCAGAGCAAAGAGTACCTTCAAACAGAAAAGGAGTAGCCTTGAAACAGCAACTATAAAAACTAAACTAGCAAAAAATAAAAACCCACTAAAGTGCCAGGAAAGCAGGGCAGATTCCACTCAGTGCCAAAAAGAAAACAAAGGTGGCACCAGGAAAAATATCCCGTGGAGGGAGTTCTATGAGGCTGCATCCACACAGTCCAGTTTGTTTTGCCTTGGCTTCCTTAC
>NW_015274192.1:0-368 GCF_001447785.1 Gekko japonicus
GCCCCCTGAATCTAACCCACTGTAAACTATTCCAAATTTATTTTTAATATAAGATGGATAAAAGACCTTAAAAAAAAAGGGTCCAGTCTGCAGGCCTAATTAAAGAAATAACTTATTGCTATGGCAAGCCTAATTGCAATCTAATTGGATTAGGGCTACTGAATATTCATGGGTTATTCATGAAATAATCATTGATTGGGCAATCAAGTTATCCTTGTGGAAATACCAGACAATTCTCACAAATCTGTTCTCTCTCACACATTGCAGGTCAGGAGGAAGGGCAACGATTCCCTTTGATTCACCCAATTTCTGGGTTGTAAAACACGGGCATGATATTTGGTTTACCAGACTATTTGATTTCTATCCCC
>NW_015274193.1:0-368 GCF_001447785.1 Gekko japonicus
CAGATTTTCTCAGTATATTTGATTTTCTCAGTATATTTGCCCTGCCTACCACAAGCATCAATCGTAATGTGGATTAGCTCATCAATAAGTGATCATTCTAATGTGTCAAATTCCAGAATATAGAGAGCTTCTGTAAAAACACTCCATTTTGAGTAGGCTTTACCAACAGAGAGTTTTTGACTCTTGAAGACTAATGGTGAAGTCTTAAGCTACAGTTAACACCCTTCTAAGCCCATAGACTTCTATGGATTTAGAAGGGTATAACTTCTGGATAGGATTGAACTGTAACATGGCTACCCCACTGGAGTCTGTATCATGTTCTAATTCTTCATAGGTTTTTGGGAGATTATTTCAGGATTGACTCATAC
>NW_015274194.1:0-368 GCF_001447785.1 Gekko japonicus
GCAATGCACCCTGGGAAGGTGCTGGTCTGAGCTACGCCCACCTTCCATGTGGAACAGTATGTTCCAAGCCCAGCCTTCGAGCCTCGGCTACGGTTCCAGCCCAGATTCCATTTGGAGTGGAAGTTGACCCCGTCCCTAGCCACGGGTGTGCTTTTTGCTCAGCTGCAGCTTTTCAGGTCTTCCAGCTGAGTAACTGGCCTGTGCCTAGTTCAGCATATCTTGCTGCTTGTGAATGGCTCCATTTGTGGCCGAGTGATTGACAGTGGAATCTACAGTGTGCTGGCGAAATGTGCTGCTGCCAGGGAGGATCACAAAACTCATCCTGGAAGCAGGCCGCCTCCCCCAGTAACTGAGCGGGGGGGGGGGGG
>NW_015274195.1:0-368 GCF_001447785.1 Gekko japonicus
TCTGAGAGTTTACTGTAGTGGCTGACAGAGATCTTGGGCATATGGAGGGTTTGCAAACTGGGGAGAGGGTTTTGGTCCCCAGGTCCTCTGTTTTTATTTATTCCTCTCATTCACTGCACAGCTGAGTCATTATCTCAAAACTACATTGGCTATTTTATATTTATTATACAAAAAGTTGGACCATTTTTGCTGTTTTCTGTTCCTTACAGTTTCCTCTTTCTGAACATATAATGCAATTTGTTTTTAGGGTAGGGCTAAATGGATGAAAATACTTATTTAAATCAAATGAGAACAGCAAATTTTTCATTAGCAACTGAAAAACAGAAATACATCTAGCCTCAAAAAATAGCCCTTAATATCTTCTAACT
>NW_015274196.1:0-368 GCF_001447785.1 Gekko japonicus
TGGTAACGAGCCACACACTTTGGTGTCCCAATCCCCCAGAGACACCCTGAGAGCCAGCGTGGGGCAGCAGTTAGAGTGTCAGACTAGGTTCTGGGAAATCCAGGTTCGAATCCCCACTCCACCACAGACGCTTGTTGGGTGACCCTGGGACACACTATCAGCCTCACCTACCTCACAGGGTTGTTGTTTAGCTACAAGGAAGGAGAGGATTTAAGCTCCTTTGGGTCGACGCTGGGGAGAAAGGGGGGTATTTATCTTTTTAAAAAATTAATAGTCCGCCTTTCTCCTTGGGACTCAAGAGAGATTACACAGGGTGAGTCAGTAGAATTGACAGGACGGGATGTTCCGTAAACAATGAAATAAGATCT
>NW_015274197.1:0-368 GCF_001447785.1 Gekko japonicus
ACAAAGCAAAATAGAAAAATACAGATTTTTAATCAGATAACCATTGTGATCTTTGCCATGCTTAACTTGATATATTGCTGGCAGCCCATGATTCTTCTAACCCACTTGTGGTTCTCCAGCCTTTCTGCTTAGATACTGATATAGCATGATAGTTCGCATGGACTCTCCCACCCTTTATCTGAAGAAATGCATCAGACACCCTACCTGCACTTTGTATGAGCAACAAGCCTTCAAGTTTCTCTCTATTTCAATGGTGACATTCAGCCGCTGCTGCAGCCCTTCCTGCAGAAACCAGGAGAGAAGGTGGAAAAAGAGTATGAGATCAAACCAGCAGAGAGCATATAGTAAAGGTTTCCCTTGCTCGAAAG
>NW_015274198.1:0-368 GCF_001447785.1 Gekko japonicus
TTTTTGAACATTGCCTTGGCAAATTGGAAACGGAGAAATAGCTGATGTGATTTTTTTTTTTTGAACTTTCAAACTGCCTCGTAAGGAAACCAAAGGAGTCACGGAGGTTAGATCGCTTCAGAGAGATGGGAAAAGCCAAGAGACGGCAAAGCGTGAGACTAAACAGTCCATTTTCAACATAGCAGAAACCAAAGGTTATATTTGGGGACTATTAATAAATGTCTGGCTGGGAAAGGAAGCAGATGGCCACTTGACCGCATTTCCTCCCGGCTGATGAAAAAGAAGCAGAAGTGCATTCATTTGAGCTGGCCGTAGTTTACATGCCAGAGTTAGCGTGTGTAGCCTCAGTCTGTGGACTTGTGTGTGTG
>NW_015274199.1:0-368 GCF_001447785.1 Gekko japonicus
GGGTATAAATCCAATCTCCTACTACTACTGATGGAGACCACTGGTCTATCAAGGTTAGTCTTGCTTCCCGTGACTGGCAGCAGGGTTTCAGAAAATGGGTCTTTCACATCACCTAATGCCTGATTGCTGTATGTGGAGGTGTTAGGGATCAGATCTGGGACTTTCTGCATGCAAAGCAAATGTTTTACCGCTATGCCACAACCCCATATTAGTTCTCTGAGGAAGGTTAGTTAATTCTGGCTTATTTCACAATAGTTATTCATGGTCTTGATGTAAAATACAAACTTTTGAGGGATAAGCACAAACAGAAGACGAAACTTCCACCCTTGTCTATCCTAGCTTGAACCACAAGGAAAGGTGGGGTAAAA
>NW_015274200.1:0-368 GCF_001447785.1 Gekko japonicus
CACGCAGCCACCAGCTTGGCACATCTCCCACTCACCTCTTGCCATCAGGGAGCTGATTGTTTGGTAGGCAGTTGGGTTCCTCACCAGAAGCCCCAAACGGTTCACTGGGTCACTTTCCACACTTGCACGATGCCTGCGAGGACTTCTTCCCTCGCCGCACTCCATCCCCAATTCTTTAAATGAAAAATAAGCAAAACTAGTCAGTCGTATACATGTACTTTGAAAATCTTACCAATTGGTGTTTACCTGCATCTGCCTGATCAACATTAGTGGTCACTTATCTGCAGCAGTTCACGTGGTGGAAAGTGCCATAAGGTGCAGTCAACTTATGGCAACCCCTCATGGGTTTTTCAAGGGGGAAAGGAGGA
>NW_015274201.1:0-368 GCF_001447785.1 Gekko japonicus
TTCCCTTCAAAAGTGAAATAAAGCAGTTTATTCATCAGCCTTTCATATGCCAAATCAGACAAAGACAAAAGAAGGATTTAGTTGGTCCCTCGGTTCCCTAGGCTGGGTCAGTGTAAATCTATCCACATTTAAACAACTGGGTGAGAAAGACTGAGAAACAAAGAAGGAAGAAAAGGGTCTGCTCAGCCAGGAAAAAGAAAAGGGAACCTAAAAAAAGGAGGAAACATTACAGCTGTTCAAAGGGGAGAAGAACTTTCAGAAATTACACTGGTATGCTCAACCACTTGAGTACATTTAAGGTATCCATTTGGATCCCAGTCTGGTTTCATAAGGTTACATGAATAACCGAACAAGAGAATATTTCCTTT
>NW_015274202.1:0-368 GCF_001447785.1 Gekko japonicus
AAAAAAAATCTTTCCCCTGATTAATCGGGGACATTTTTCTCATCTGTTAAAAGATTTTTTTAACCAGTTAATCAATTACTTAGCTATCATTGCAAGTTTGCTATGTGAGTTTAAGGAGGGGAGAACTCGTCTCTAAAAGCTTCCCTGCCAGGCTGGCCAGAGGCTGTTTTTTAAAGCTATCCTGGCAGTTAGGCAAGAGAGGCTTTTTACAATCCTCCACTAACAACCAGAAGCATTATCATAATAGGAGAGACACTTTTGATAGGCTGTGCAGTTTAAATATA
Organism: Gekko japonicus; assembly: GCF_001447785.1. Classification (NCBI taxonomy): domain Eukaryota; kingdom Metazoa; phylum Chordata; class Lepidosauria; order Squamata; family Gekkonidae; genus Gekko; species Gekko japonicus. The sequence continues at coordinate 285 of NW_015274202.1, forward strand.
CTGATCACTCCTTAAAAGCTGCAATTCAAAATTTCTTTACCGAGCGGTTTTTAAAAAAATGTTATGCACCAGAAACACTTAGCC
>NW_015274203.1:0-368 GCF_001447785.1 Gekko japonicus
TTTTTTTGTAATGTGTGGGAAAGGGAATGGAGACCTTGGTCTGATGAGGCCCATCTACAAAGTAAGCTTCCAGCATTTTGTTTTTGAGCTCATATCTTCTTGCCTCATTATCTCCTCTGATTCTGTTTCCTTAGATTCCTCCAGTTCATTCCTGAAATACCATGTTTCCAATCCCTTTATGTCTTGTAGCTTCCGACTAAGGCCCACAAAGTGAAGACAGGAATCACTGAGGCTGGATCCAACACAGCAAGGAGCAAAGGTGGAAGTAAAGGCTGAAGGTAGAGTAAGTACTCCTGCAAGAAGGCAAGTATGCAAGTCCTATCTCTCTGGAACAGAATACTGGTTCTCAAAGGCACGATGCCTCACTG
>NW_015274204.1:0-368 GCF_001447785.1 Gekko japonicus
CATTTCCTCCAGTTGTTGTACCAGTTTAGGGCCTTGAGAGGACTTCGAAGTGTATCTGCCCAAACTGTTATGTAATCTGGTTCTCTGTGGGTGCTACACAGACTGGGGCAAACCCTTGCTGTGGAAGATAAAAGCAGAAGTCTAGACTGCAGATAGAAGGGAGACAGGCTTCTGTTCTATAATTAAAAAGTAAGCAAGCACACACAAATGAGACAGACCATTGATAATGAAAGATTAGATCATGTCTCTTGGAGAACTATTGATTCAGGTCCTGAGATCACTTGCATATCTTATAAACTAATTAAAAGATATAGTGGTAAGAGGATCGGATATGCTAAAGTCTGCCCATTTGTACAGAAAGCAAAAGG
>NW_015274205.1:0-368 GCF_001447785.1 Gekko japonicus
TTTTATTCAATGGGGCTTACTCCCAGAAAGGTGTTCCTAACATTGCAGCCTGAATCTGGTCAGTGCCAACAGAGTAGGCAGGCACCCTGAACACTTTATATAACACTGCAATCCTAAACAAATAAATGACAGGCTTCTAAATCCATTTACATTACTGGGTTTAGAAAGGTGCAAACTCTGTTTAGGACTGGCCTGTAAATCACCTTGAGTTCCCTGATGGAGGAAAGGGGGCATACAAATGTAGTAAATAACTAACTAAATGGGTTTTAGCTAGGCTGGTTCTTACTGTGAGTCAGTCAAAACAACCAGAAGATAAAAATTAGTAATGTTAACAGCATTAAGAGCTGCAATTCCAGGTTCATGTACTT
>NW_015274206.1:0-368 GCF_001447785.1 Gekko japonicus
GTCTAATCCAGCATGGCTCTTCTTATGTTATAGGCCTATATGAACCTACCCATACACCCTGGTTATCTTCAGAAGTCCTGCTTTGGTTTGGTTCAGTCCATGCAGCAAGCTGTTTTAAACATTGCAGTTGGGTGGTGGTGAATTCATCACTGAGATGCCAAGGTCAACAGATCCCCTTGGCAATCATAAATGCAGGCTCCCAAATTTTTCTTGGGTTGCAATAGAAGCAGATGATAGGGATGGTTTCAAATTTCTCACTCCTGCTTTTTGAAACACCCTGTCCCTGTTTTGATCTCACTTCCCTTTTGTAACTCAAACTTGAGATTCTTTATTTTCACACAATTTCTCCATAAAAAACATATTTTCAA
>NW_015274207.1:0-368 GCF_001447785.1 Gekko japonicus
AAAGAGGGAACTTTACAAAAATTAGAATATTTTAAAGGCACCTGAAAGTGAAACACAAGGGAGTCAGATCCGTAGAAGATGCTTGGAAACTATTTAAAATCACACTAATTGAAGACCAGACAGAATGCATTTCTCATGTCAAGAAAAGCACTGCCAAGTCTGAAAGAATGCCTGCATAGTTAATGACCCAAGTCAAGGAAGCCATAAAAAGCAACTAGACTTTAGAAGAAGTGGAAGGTCTCCCCCACTAAAGTGAACATGAGAGAGCTCAGGGTCTGCCAAAACAAGTGTAATCTAATAATTAGCCATGCAAAAAGAGAATTTGAGGAGAAAATTGCTAAAAACAATAAACATTTTTTAAAAATATA
>NW_015274208.1:0-368 GCF_001447785.1 Gekko japonicus
GGTCTGATTCACTAGGGCTCTTCTTATGTCCTTATGGCTGTCAACTGTGACCCTCCAGGCCGTATTTGGCTGCATTGAGTGTGTTTTGCCTCTCTGCTCTGGTGCCATAGCAGAGGGATCCATGAGGTTTTAGAACTGCTCTAACCAGAAAGTTGTTTCCGGAAAATAACTCAGCAAAACCCTTCCCAAAATGCCTGTGCCACGAATCAGGTACAAGAAGTTCAGATGGATGTATTGGGTGCGGGAGCAGAAGAAAACGGGCTCCCCTCTGTTCTCCACCCACATTTGCAGAAGAAACTAGCCGTGGCTGAATTTCAAGCTCTACATGGGAGGGACAAGGTCTTCTACACCTCCCTCACTCCTGTTGC
>NW_015274209.1:0-368 GCF_001447785.1 Gekko japonicus
CCTAAGCACTATACCAAACTGGCTCTCATATTAGTGGCAACCCAGTCCAAATCTGTGAATGACCTCACCCAGCGATTTCATGTAGATGTTAAAGAGCATGAGGGGGATAAGATGGAACTGTGTTGCACCCCATAGGCCTGGCCAAGGAGCAGAGCAGCAGTCCCCCAGCACCACCTTCTAAAACCTACCCTTCAAGCAGAACCAGAACCACTGCTGGGGTTTGTAAACTGCAAGTGGGGCCTGAGGTTTCCCTGGAATTATAACAGTTCTCTAGACTACAGAGATCAGTTCCCCTGCAAAAATCTGACTGCTTTGGATGGTGGACTGTATGGAACGATATCCTGCTGAGATCCCTACCATTCCCCAAA
>NW_015274210.1:0-369 GCF_001447785.1 Gekko japonicus
CCTCCTCCTCCTCCTCTTCTTCTGAGCAGGGCCTCAGATCTTACTGCCTCACTATAGTCCAGCTTGAAAATTTGACGAACAGCTTTGCAGCTGTGCAGAGTAGCTTTGGTGGTGGAATTTCATTTCCTTCTGCCTTGCAGGCACCTTTGCAGCCACACAGTAGGTGAAATAAATTCCTCCCCCATAGTCATAGATAATGTCATGAGGTAAAAAAAATAGTGAGGGAGAGGGGAGTGATTCCCATAAGGCTGTGCAAAAATGTGCATGCACAAAACAACCCCCACAATGTGGACTTCAATGAACACCAAACAGTAAGGAGTTTTTTAATAATAAAAAGCATTGTAGAGACATCACCCTGCCAACAAACGT
>NW_015274211.1:0-368 GCF_001447785.1 Gekko japonicus
CCACTGTTCCAGCTTCCACCACTGCTTGATGCACCAATAGGAGCAAAACTTGGGGACATGGATTGTAGTTGTTCTAGTGATTCACCCAATCTCTGTGGTAAGTACATAGGCGAATTCCTACAGCATTGCCTGACACAATGATGCCACTTTCAGGCCTTTACCTAGAAATGATATAGACTTTTTTGAACAATGGTCCCCCTCCCCATGCCCTGCCCCTGAGTCTTCTGGCAGATGGTAACAGTGCCCTCTAGATATACAATGTATCAAGACCCCACTTTCTGAAATGAAGTGGAAGGCTAACAGGGCATCAGTTATGGCATCATATTATGCAATGCCTTCCCCAGGAATGTCTGTCAGGTACCTATTTT
>NW_015274212.1:0-368 GCF_001447785.1 Gekko japonicus
ATAGATATAGATAGATGATAGATAGATAGTGCTTTTATCAAGAACGTTTAATACTTCTTTTAATCTTTTTATGTCTTAAATTGTGGTTTTCTTTCCATTCCTATTAATCTGTTATTAGGAGGGGTGTAAAATCAGACTCATTCATTCAATGGTTCATTTATGAACCTGCTATTGTGAATAGTTAAACCCAGATATTGTGAACAGATATCGCCTCCATTGCCATCTCCTGATGTCACCAGCAAGGGTGCTGGATCCCCCTGACCATACAGCAACTCTTGGCAGAGACAACTAGCAGTCCCTCAGCAACCCCCAGGAATTATGTCACTAGCTGTGGATTGCTCTCAGAAATAGGAACCTGTTAGAACAGA
>NW_015274213.1:0-368 GCF_001447785.1 Gekko japonicus
CACTGCTTTCTGTTGTTTCGAAACTTCTGCTTTCTGTTCCCCACAAAAAGCCACACAGAGCAGAAAGCAAGGGTTTAAACTTCAAATGGATCGTGAACTGATACAACTAGTTCAGTTCACGAACCAGCCACATATCATGAACTGAGCCAAACAGCAAAAATGTGGTTTGTTCTCAACCCTATAGAACAATCACAAAGCTACTTCATTAGATAACTGCTTCTGCATGGCAGTGCTCCACATGGGCGCATAACATTTGTAAGCCTCTTACACTTAGTATGTTCCTAATAGCCCCTAGCATTAATGTGGATATTCTTCATATTATTACAACCACTAGCCTGCTACCCGTGCTTCACTAGGGTATTTAAGTT
>NW_015274214.1:0-368 GCF_001447785.1 Gekko japonicus
GTAACTGCAATACAGTGATTACAGCAAGTTCCAATGACTAATGAGCTTTGTGCTTTTGTACTTCTGCTGTCGCTCCTTAATTTGCAGTGACTTTAGTGGACTCATTATCACTCGTTGATAAGCTCTGGACAAATGTCAGTGACTTGGTCTCCAGTGCTGGCTTGGAGGCAAACGGTGGTTCTCTTAACAGCCATAATTTGCTCCAACGGGATGTCACGGCAAACTGGAGTTAGCACAATTTGAGAAGTGAGGAAGGAGCGCCAAGGCCATTCACGGTGACCAAATCCTGTTCTTCTCATGAGATCTGACCACGGCCAGTGTCTTAACTTCGTTTCCATAGGTAAGGGCAGGGCTATTTTTGGGCAGGA
>NW_015274215.1:0-368 GCF_001447785.1 Gekko japonicus
CACACACACACAAGGATCCTGGCAGCCCTAATTTATATAGTACTTTTTGAGAGGTCCAGGTGTTTCATATGTATTGGTCTGGATACAAGCCTGAATGGTGAAAGCTCTTGCTCACACAAATGGGAGGGGATCAAATTCCACCAGTTCTCCATTTCCATTTCAGGCCTTCCATGCTATATTTCACACTTACTGAAGGTTCTTCCCTACTTTCAGAAAGTACACAAGGCTACGTTATGTAAGAGGAGGTGGTGAAGTTCAAAGAGCAGAGCTCTACACATGTTTCTTTGGTCGGATTGCCAACCTCCGGGGGGGGGGGCTCCCAGGATTGCAACGAATCAGAGACCAGTTCCCCTGGGAAAAAATGGCTG
>NW_015274216.1:0-368 GCF_001447785.1 Gekko japonicus
GGGATTCTTTTTCATGCACAAGTAAGAGTTAAGCAGATAATAAACCACCTTCAGAATACCAGTTTAAAGAAACTAAACAAGCGGTGATTAGTAAGAAGACACATGTTCAGATGATCAACTAATCATAGTTAGTTACATTAAACTGGTTTTAATTTAATTTCATGTGATGTATGAACTCAGCCACACGCATGTACAGTAAAATAAATGCTTTACTGAAACACGATCCTGAAGGGATGATAAGCCTTTCTATGCATCCATCCTTCACACACACCATGTCCAATGGATGAGGAGAGTCTCTCTCCAGACTTGCTCTGATGATTGTAAATCGAAATGAATAAATACAGAGTAGCATACACACATTATCCCCA
>NW_015274217.1:0-368 GCF_001447785.1 Gekko japonicus
GCCTTGACAGTGCATTCCACCAACAATGCTATGTTGTATCTGCTACAAATAGTTCAGGGGGGGTAAGTTCTTAAAAGGAAATAAAATAAAGCCACCCCTCTTGGACACCAGAGAACATGTTCACTGTACTGAATGGAAGAAAATGTAGGTTTCGTGGTTCTTACACCGGAGTGAAAACCAGCCTCAGCTTGCCACCTTTGCCCTACACATGCGACAGAACGAGGTGGTAGAGTCCTGATACGGATTAATGGACTGTACCACTTCAGACTGCGGGTGAAGAATCACATCTTTAAATGCCAACCTGTAGAGGATTGATTTGTTTTAAACGCCAACTGGACTCAAACAGGAGGAACATTTCAAAAGCCTTC
>NW_015274218.1:0-368 GCF_001447785.1 Gekko japonicus
CCCTTCCTTCAGTTCCTGCACAGCTGCCATGACCCCACCCCCACACGATCATAATAAAAAACCAAATGAGAGGCCCCATCAATTTTGAGGGCCTTAGCATCTTAAGCATTTGCTCCCCATATAAACGTAATTCCTCACTAGGCAATACAGGGGTCAGGTCCCCCATGGTATCATCTGGCGATGGGTTGGACGCAGTCTCCAAACTGCAGCAAGAAGCTACCAACACCTCCTCACTGGACTCATGAAATGGAGAGCAGAATGGAGCAAAGGAGGGGTGGGTTCTAATCCTAATCCCCTCCAGTACCAAACAGATGAAGTAGGTAGGTAACATGTATTACAGAGACAGTAAAGGAATTGGAAGCCCCTTG
>NW_015274219.1:0-368 GCF_001447785.1 Gekko japonicus
TGCCCTCCCTTCTGCAGAGCAGTTGTAGTGCACACTCAGTCCCACCTATGTACAAAACGCACCCCCTCTAATAGGGGGCTGGAACTTCATTGTCAATGCTGGCAACTCACATTACATTTTAACATGGAATCCCAAAGAGCAAGGCGTGGAAACAAATGATGTCTCCGAGACAGGGACCAGAAAACAGGGATTGTCTTGGGTGTCTAGGCACAGTTGGAGCCTATGCAATCAAATGGAAAACACCATATTCCAGCTTGTCTCATGGGCTCCTCCTGCATCCCTTAGATAAAAACAGCAACCAGAGACTGCCTTACAAAAACTGCAGCTGCCATAAAGTGGTGGTGGTGGAGGAAAGTGCTGGCAAGTCA
>NW_015274220.1:0-368 GCF_001447785.1 Gekko japonicus
GAGTCAAGGCAGCAGATTTGAGTCTTTATGTTCAAATGGGCAAGAGAGATTTAAATTCCACTTCAGCCAGGAAGCTTACTAGCTGGCCTTGGGCAAGTAATTATTTCTCAGACTAATTTACCTCAGAGGACTGCTGCACGAAGGATATTCTGCAAGTGTTCCCAAGTTCTTATCAAATGGAAGACACGATGGACAATTTCTGGATATTTTGTAAAGAACACAATCTAGTCAGAAAGGCCCCCCCCCTTTGATTTTGAGACACCCCCTCCCACGACCTTGTGCGCAGTTCAGCTCTGTCTTCATTTGAGTCCTGGTCTGTGATTTGGATCAATGGGGCTCCAGCCTGTCCATTAGCAAATGGATGCTGC
>NW_015274221.1:0-368 GCF_001447785.1 Gekko japonicus
GGGCCTTTTTCCTAGTTTCTAAATAAAGTACATTTGTCTCTTTTTAAACTGTTACCCTGCCCCATCTTCATGTATTTCTTTAAATGCAAAAATGCTGTGATTTGACCATACTTCGTTGTTATGCTAACCAATTCTGCTATATAGGTTCTAATATGCCACATAAAAACCTCATTCTCCCCAGATACGTGTGACAGACATGAACATAACTTGTTGCTGTCCTAGCACACTGTCCTTGTTGCTCCTAACCCTCTGTTTAATTTGTCCCGCTCCGGGGATCGCAGACGGCAAGCGGCAGACCCCATAGCCCACGACCACCCTCGGAGAGCCCCCACAACCCGTCTTACCAGGGAAGGCCCAGCCCGCGGAGC
>NW_015274222.1:0-368 GCF_001447785.1 Gekko japonicus
TCTAACATTTTATGATTCTATGATTCTAACTGGTCCCAAGGAACTACCGGAATGGCTGTGGAAGTCGTTGGCGCTAAGCCGGCGGAGCGGCCATCGAGGACTTGACTGTGCAGAACTGGTTCATTTGGTGAGTGTTTCAGACAACAGGGAGGATGAAAGGGGGAAACTTGTCTTGGGTGCTCCGATGGTACCTTTACTTGTGAGGTTCAAAATGGCGACCGTATGAAATCCTGCCCAAAGTTATGCTCGGGAACCTTTTCCTATTTCTGCCTCAACCAAAGAAAGCTATTTCAAACTGTGTAAAGATTACAAACTGGATGAAAATGGACTGGGCCCGATGAAGAAGCGAAGAAGAGGAGATTGGATTT
>NW_015274223.1:0-368 GCF_001447785.1 Gekko japonicus
CTCCTGTTGCCCAAAACAGCTTAGCAGGTCTGTTTCACCGGTAATCAAAAGAACGATTAATAGAAAAACATGTCAAGACTTCTCTACCCTCTTGCTTCGTATATTTCACCTCCTTGCAGGGTTCTATAGATATGCCTCAGAAATCCAGTTGATGAAAGGAAAAGAGGAGAATCATGTATCACTTAAAAAATCACAATGTGCCCCAGTATGTTGTGTGCTGCAAATGATTGACAGAACATTTATCATTCCTGCATCATATTAAATGCAATCTTAAAGTAATAGCTTCTTTGGACATTTTATTTATACAGTACACTTTCATAATGCTGTTCACAACCTAGATCAAGATGCAGTCACAGTGCACTTTTAAA
>NW_015274224.1:0-368 GCF_001447785.1 Gekko japonicus
CTGCAGTGAGTTATTGCCTTTTTGCAAAAATCCTGTTGCAGTACATTAATTGAAAGCAAACTCGAAAGCATGGATCAGATTATTTCCTGAACTCTGCCAACGGGACTTCTGGTCAGGGCGGAGGCCGGCATGGACGCTATCTCTGGAGCTCTGAGGATATAAGGTTTTTAAAGGCTTTCCCCCCTCTTTTTGCCTTGTTTTATGTGGCTATTTTCAGGGCAAGAATTGAATCAACATAGGATGGCCAGCCCTGTTTTATAGACAGAACTCTGCCAACAGGAATGACTTGGCATGGTGTGTTTACAGAGATCATGCTTCGAGCATTCTGTCTTTAAAGTGGCACAAGCGTGTTGTCTTTGACTATAATT
>NW_015274225.1:0-368 GCF_001447785.1 Gekko japonicus
TAAGGTGGGATATAAATATTTTAAATAATTTGTTAAATAAATAACTTCTGTTTCAGAAAGCCCTTTCACAACAGCCACTGGTACCTTGGTGCTTATGATTGAAGATGTCAATGATAACTGCCCAGTTGTGAGCAGTGAAATCAGAAAAGTTTGCATGTCCAGCCCAACAATCACAATCACAGCAACAGATCTAGATGATTATCCGAATGGTCAGCCTTTTCAATTCACCATAATAGCACAGCCTCCAGAAAGTTCATGGATTATCAGAATAGTGAATGGTGAGTAACATTATTTGTAGAACTTGAACTCTCCCACATTTGCACACCCTTCTTGGCCTCCCTACGTCCACATTCCAGTACCAACTACCT
>NW_015274226.1:0-368 GCF_001447785.1 Gekko japonicus
TACAGGAAATTACAAGTCCAACTTGGTAAGAAATTTACAAAGATACAATGGGTACCTTGGTCAATATTAGACAAAATGGTTTAAAACTGCTTTACAGTGCTATACTCCAACTAGGAAATGTTCTTGTTTGTGTAAGCATATCAACTCAAATCAGGGTATTGTTTTTTAAAAAGTTTTTATTTTATTTTAATCCACAGTATTACAACACTGTTAAACAATCGGGTTACAAAAAGAAGGAAGAGATCGTTCAAAAGCAGACTTAAATCAGGGTATTGTGAAGGCTTTTAGTTTTTCTGAACCCAATGAAGGGTTTTTCCAAACATCCCAGAATATCTCTATATGCCAATGTTTCAAAATTATTTTTAAAT
>NW_015274227.1:0-368 GCF_001447785.1 Gekko japonicus
GGTTCCCAGAGTGGTGGGCTGCTCTGCTAATCCCCTCTGCAGCATTCTAGGAATCAAAAGAACACGCGTTTTGTGGCTGAATGTTTCTGCCTCTCCGCTAGGTTACCGATCCTGGGTGTATTCCCAGTGCTGCGAAGCAGGCATGCGCTTCGTGCCGCAGCGAGGGGTCGGAGGCCTGTCTGTTCTTGAAAGATGAAGGCCCTGCCCTAGCCGACAGATCTGCTCTGGTCAGAGGTTTGTTATCGAGAGCCCCTGCTGCAGATGCAGAGAGCAGTCAGAGGAAAACGTTTGAGCATCTTTGCGGAGTCAGATGAAAGGCACCATCTGGGTCTTAAAAGGCGAACACAATTTGAGGCAGGGGATGAGCT
>NW_015274228.1:0-368 GCF_001447785.1 Gekko japonicus
TCTATAAAGGATATCCTTGGTTGCTCTGTTAAAACTCAGTGTAGGGACATCATTCCAACCAGGACAGATAATGTTGCTAGATTTCAAACCATCATTCGATGTGTCCCTTATGATTTTATTTCTATGAGAGAGACAAGTCTCCCCCGTCCCTTCCGCCCACAGTAGCCTTTTTGTAGCACACTGGATTTCAAGCTCTTTTCAATGAATAAACAGCAGCAATTCCAGACAATGTCTCGTTATGTAACCAGCGCTTAGGAGGACTGTTGCCATGTTAATACCAGACATAGCAGTTATTACAATTGCCTTTACTGATCAGATTTATTGGTTGATAAAAATATTTTAGCTTCACAGAGCTTTCCTTCAGATGA
>NW_015274229.1:0-368 GCF_001447785.1 Gekko japonicus
TGAAATTCTGAAATTCAGAATTGTTTTCTGCACAATGCATACTGACCAAGTAAAGCCTCTCTTAAGTTCACTGCATACCCACCACCCACCATTATCTTTTCTGTGTACACAGATCTTCCCTGGATGGAATATGGTAACTTTTCATGTGTGGGTTTGTGAATACAAGCAGGTAGTCTCTCTGGAATGTGTTGGTAAACTGACCATTCATTCTTCCTGATTTTATGCTGGACACATTAGTCAGCAATGTGGATTTCTGTTTACAGTGCTAAGAAGTGTTAATACTTGAACTATATGCATGTGGCATTTCCTGGTGGCAATAATAACAAAGGGCAGTGATAAGTTTTATGTATTGAAAGGTGGGAGACGAT
>NW_015274230.1:0-368 GCF_001447785.1 Gekko japonicus
ACATTTGCATTCCTTTTCAACTTTGCATCATTAGCAGACATGAAAAGGGTACCATCATTTGTGGATTAAGGAAGAAGCTGACAAGCAGATAAGCAAGGAGGACAGATCCTCACAAAGCGCAGTGTGATATTCCTCCCAGCCTCTCCATTCACTGTTATCTTGGGAACAGCTTTCCGCCCAGTTGCTCCCCATCTTTTGATAAGGCTATGCACTCCGCATTCCTCCCACTATGACGATGTCGGTTTCCTCAAGTGGAAAATGCATAAGGCACAGAAATTATCCCCTAGTGAAAGGGGTCAATAAAAATCGAACGGGAGGAATATAAGAGAAACCCGACTTTTGGATGAACCGCCAACAGCCATTTTCTG
>NW_015274231.1:0-368 GCF_001447785.1 Gekko japonicus
GGCCCTGGGGGTCCCAATGCAGCCCCCCCCCTCTGCATTCCGCTGACCAGAAGCCCAGGTGCTCCATCGGTCCCTTCAGTCAGGCTTCCCTTTCTCCGCCGGCAATTCGCAGCCAACTTCCCTTTCCTGGCCACTCCTTGCCAGCCACTGCAGTTGTGCTTTCGAAGGGGAACTTCGCTGGTGGACTTTCCTTTGCATTGGAGGAGGATGGGTGTGTGTGTGCGTGCGTGCCTAGGGGAACTTTGCCAGTCGACTTTCCGTTGCATTGGAGGGTGTGTGTGTGTGTGCGCGCGCGCTTGTGTGCAGGAGGATTCCTTAGCACCAGAATGCACTCTTTCTGCCCTCCCTTTCCACCTCTCCCCCTCCCT
>NW_015274232.1:0-368 GCF_001447785.1 Gekko japonicus
CCAGCTGACTTGAGGCCCCCAAACTTAGTTCCTCCCATCCCCCGCTCTCAGCAGCCCTGACCTAGGCCTGCTTTGTGAATTTTCTTGTTGTTTTCTCATACACAGAGGGGCAGGCAGTCTGAAGTTCACTGTGGTGTCTGCCCATATGTGGTAAGACTCTAGGGATTGATAGAGATACTAAAACAGTGGTTGTTGACACAAATACCATACGAAACACAGCCAACTAAATTTCTGTAGAACCAGGACTCTGCTCAGAAGATGACATAACCCTAAAATAAACTAGGGCTCTGAAACCATGAAAATTTGTAAGAAGTATGGGGTTGGCACGTAGCCAGTCATCATCATCACTGCCGCTGTCACCACCACCA
>NW_015274233.1:0-368 GCF_001447785.1 Gekko japonicus
TTCTTCTTCTTCTTCTTCTTCCTCCCTGATTTCATGTGCTATGCATATTCTTCAGCGCTTGTGCATAGGTCAGGGGGTAGAGCTTTCCCCGGTAATCCTATCCCGGCTCCGGCATGTGTCCCTTGTACGCACTTGTGCAGTATCTGAAAAGCTCTCTCCACGCTTTGTTCCGTCCCTCTTTTGATCCGTTTGAAGTCGGAGCCCTTCAGAGACAGGGAAGCCATCTTTATCATATGAAACGGGAGTGCGTCTTGCTTGATCCCTTTATACCGACTGTGATCCAGCTCCGGGCCTTCGTGTCCCCAGATCGAGACGCACACCCGTGTCCCCGACAAGGGGGCGTCCTCCTCGTGGCCCTTCCCACCCCC
>NW_015274234.1:0-368 GCF_001447785.1 Gekko japonicus
TGTTACCATCATCATTATTGTTATATTGCTATCTTTACTGTTATTATTCACAGTAATGGAACTTGCACAGGAATATGATCATTGTGATGAAAATCAAAGGATTTGTCACAGCTCCAAGGGAAGAACGACAGGAGAAAATTAGAGATGGAGGGCCCTACTTCTCCAGTCTCCCTGGAACCATTTGCCTACAGCCCATGCACTCTCAGTGGGTGGCTGACACTCAGCTGTCTAATGTAAAATCTTAGGCAGGCTCTGACAGGCTAAATTCTGACTCTTTTTTACCTTATACACACACATCCAGATTCCAGGCAAACATACAGCCTAGCTCACAAGAGTTGGCCTGTACATAACACAGTCCTTTTATACTT
>NW_015274235.1:0-368 GCF_001447785.1 Gekko japonicus
ACCACTTTTTGTGTGTAACCTTTTCAGGGGAGTTGTCTTACACTCAGGGTGGTCTTCCTTACTGGGGGAGGGAGAGACACAGGCAAACCTGCTCTTGCCATGTAGAATGTGTGTTTATTCTGCCGTGAAAGTACAGGGCTGCTGTGTTAGCTAGACAACCCTTGTGCTTGCAAGAGAAACAACAGTCCAAAGGGCAGATCTGGGTACGGCTCGTCCTGAGAGATCGCTGGATCAGGACGAGAAAACTGAAGAGAAATCCAGACAGTTTTCTTAAGGACAACAGGCGACGGTCAAGGCCACCTGACCTGGATAGCCCAAGATCTCCCAATCTCCTTGAAGTTTGGAAGCTAAGGAGGGTTGGCCCTGGT
>NW_015274236.1:0-368 GCF_001447785.1 Gekko japonicus
ATTACTGAAACTGAAGCTGCTTAAAAGGCCCAGAAATTGCTGAAAGATTTTCACTGTTCACAATGAATGGTGAATAACACCAAAGCCAAGTCCACAAGAGTCATCTTCCTGTCTGGAGGCTGACAGGGTAATTCTGGAACTCTCATCCAGGAGAGTTCACGTAAACTTCAGGGTTCTTGAAGGCTTGGGATGCAATTTCTCTCCATTCATCCAAAGGCCCAGGGAGGTTAGGATACTCAATGTTGCTCTGAGAGGAAGGAGGGAAAGACAAGAGGGCACTGTTAAGAGCCAGTCATCCATGTAAGGGAAGACTATATACTGCAACCACTGTGATGTGCTGGGGGAACACCCTTGGAGAGTGGAGAGTA
>NW_015274237.1:0-368 GCF_001447785.1 Gekko japonicus
CCAGGGTTGACAGGCTGATAGGGAAGCAGGCTTTGCCCTGAACACGACAGTCTGCCTGCTGCAAACAGGTAAGCACCTCCTTTGTTTCCTCCCGTTCCTTCATCTCCAGTTGGCTCCTTACTGCTGAATGCCCCCTCAGCATCTTCGACATTTCTTTTAACTCTTGCAATGGGTTGGTTGGGTTCTGCCCTTCCTCTGGTGGCCATTGCTTGCTTGTGGCCCATGCGTTTCTGCTTCTGCCCAGAATGCTGGCAAACTCCAGCTGCTGGCCAGACACCATGGGACCGCCTGCCCCACCACACATGGCTTCATCAACTTCAAACACATATGGTTTGAAACCAATATGAGCATCCTACAAGAATATGAAA
>NW_015274238.1:0-368 GCF_001447785.1 Gekko japonicus
TGTGTGTGCCCGTAGGAGGGCCACAAGGACCTTAACACCACGATGTACTTTATGGATGGTTCCTTTGGCCCACAGACTGCAGCCTCAGATACAGAAAATTGAAAGTAATTTTAAAACATATGTTGTCATAAGCACGGTTGCATCTGAGAAAATTAATCCGGAAGCCCCCCGCCCAAATGCATTTCCGATTACCCCTGCCTTTCGATTATTCCAGTTTAGCAGCTTTTTTCAAAGCTGCTGAAATGCGGGGAAGGGGGCGTTCGTTCATAATGTATGCGCCTTGCTCCCCCGTTGGGGTAATTTTCCGACTGGAAATCGAGGCTGTTCAACTGCAGATTAGATAATCAGATGATCCTTTGACTCCGTGG
>NW_015274239.1:0-368 GCF_001447785.1 Gekko japonicus
TCCCAGCCCTGAGTTGGCAACCCTACACTTGACAGCCCTTTTAATTCAAGACCCCCTTGGGAGAATGGACGGGCCCTCTTGCAGGGCCAGCACGGAAGGCGCTCTTGCACATTTCCCATCACGAGACCAATTTAACGGGTTTCTTCTCGCAGATCTTTCCCCTGTGTGCATTTGCTGATCCGGTGGAAGCGGATGGATGACCTGGATTCTTTGGGAGAAGCTGTGGACAGAGGCTTTGACAATCCAATATTCGATACGCCATCCAGCCTTGCGGTAAATCCTTTGTCTTCTGTATCTTTTCCCATCCAAATGCAACAGTGGCTCGCTTCCACACAGTGTGTTCTCAGAGAGAGAGAGAGAGAGAGAGA
>NW_015274240.1:0-368 GCF_001447785.1 Gekko japonicus
CGCCAGAGGGTTTGGGCGAGGCTGAGCCCCCGGACACACACATACCAGGAAGAAGGGTTCCATCCTAGACATTTCTGTGGCATGCTGGTTTTCCAAGTGCAGGGGATTCCAGGTTGCATGGGAGCATTCAATTATGTGCGCCTCCACCTTGCAGTCTGAAATACTATAACGTGGCCCCCTCAGGGAGTACAAGGCCCTGCTTTCCAAGGGCAGCTGGAACCAGAAAGAATTCCCGCCATTGCATGACATACAGGGAGGAAGTGCAAGGAAGCCACCGCATCTGGACTGGAGCGTGTCTTTTTTCATTTGCGGCTCCAGGCTATGTGAATGTCCTCATTGTACGACTTAAGAACATAAGAGATGCCAAT
>NW_015274241.1:0-368 GCF_001447785.1 Gekko japonicus
CCATTAAAACAAGCCGGGTCCTAAACACAGCATAAACACTGAGCAGCCTAAAATTATATTTTTTTAAAAAAAAACAGTCCTTCAGCTAGAAGCAGACCATAAAAATCTAGAAAAGATGAAACCCTTCAGTTAACTGTCTGCATAAAAATAAACATTGTGGTCTGGCACCTAAATGTAGGCACTAGGCAAGCCTCAGAGAGGAAGAAGTTGTAATGGTGAGGTATCATTACAGAAAATGCCATGCCTCTTGTCACTACACACCTCCTTTCAACAGGTGGGAGCACAGACAGCAGAGCCTGAGAAGAGGATCTTAACAGGTGTGCTGGACAGTATGGGAGGAGATGGTGATAGAGCTGGTTCCATCCCCA
>NW_015274242.1:0-368 GCF_001447785.1 Gekko japonicus
TGAGGATGCCAGTCACAGGTGCTGGCAAATGTCAGGTACTATAAGACCATGGCCATACGGCCTGAAAAATCTACAACAGCTAACTCCAACTTTGTCTCTCTGTGGCCTATGTGGCTGGGTTGCCATCCCTCTGGCTCTTGACTGCCTCCCCCTGATGCTGTTGTTGAGAGCCCCCCTCCCCTGAAACTAATCTCCTTTGGGTCCCTGCTACCCTTCAGTGACCCTGGGTCCTACACCCAACACTGAGGTCCATAGGCTTCCCTTAGCATGACTGGAACAGGCCACTTAATGACTTTCTGGAAGAGATCATTTCTCGGCATCACTGGTGGTGGCAAGTGCTGTCAAGGTAGAGCCAACTTACTGTGACC
>NW_015274243.1:0-368 GCF_001447785.1 Gekko japonicus
ACCCCTGCTCCATGCCCAGAAGGTGGCACTCACAGAATGGGCTGTTCCCACCCACATCCCATGCTCCTTTGCCTGCCTGGGGTGGTGGTGGTGGTGGGTAATGAGTTCTTCCTCATCTTTCCCAACCAGGCCGCTTGCCCTGTTTTCATCTCTGGATTGCTGGAGGCTCTGACAGTGGTTGACTACAGGACCTTGTCCCAGGGATGGCCCCCCAAGACGGGCTTCTGGGGAAAACCACATGGTGACCCCAACAGTAAATATGGCTTTTATATACCTAAACAGTATTAATTCAACAGCTGTGCAGTGCCCTTTTGTGGTGCCGGTGAGCTGCCCCACACTGGTCCCAGTAGGGCTGGCCCCGCCCTCTT
>NW_015274244.1:0-368 GCF_001447785.1 Gekko japonicus
TTTTCTTTTATTTCTAAAAACTCTTTCTCTTGTTCTTGTTTTCTTATTACTAAGATATGGGTGATTGTGTTAGACAGACTTTTAAATGGCCAAAACACACTGGAACTATCTGCTGTGGGGCTGTGGCAGGAAGATACATGAGCACACATCCATTCCAAAGACTTGTGAGGTTCACTCTTCTCTGCCATATTCATATCAAACTCTCAGACTGCACTCACCACACATCTTTTTCCATTTGGCTATCAGTTATACATGGCCTAAAACTGCCTGTGAGAGGTCCTCTGTTTGCCCAGCTTTTGTGAAGCTGTAAACAGGACAATTGCAATGTGAGTATTGCACGAATATTCCCTGCCACTTAATGCAAATAG
>NW_015274245.1:0-368 GCF_001447785.1 Gekko japonicus
ACACACATTCACACCCACAGGAAGGGAGCACAGCTCTTTCATACTCCTTGAAGCAGGCATATCTCTGCATGGCTGCAGAGGTGGCGTTCGTGAAATGCTGGCTTGTCAAACAGCCGACTCTTCAAGGGGGAGTCGATAGGAGGGCTGGAGACAGAGAAACCACTGTGAGAAAGGTCGCTTTTAAAGGGGGAAACAGTCCATGCCTTTTCTCTTCTTTTTCTTGCTTGCAGAAGGTAAGCCACGCCCCCTCTCCGACATGTATCCGTACAGGACATTCCCGCCGTATCACCCTGGAGTCTTTCCCTTTCAACAGGTAAGAGAATCAGGGAGCATCGGATGATAACGGGAGACAGCTGAGGCTGGGAAAG
>NW_015274246.1:0-368 GCF_001447785.1 Gekko japonicus
ATGCTAGATGCAGAATGGGCCTTAGTCTGATGCTATCCTCAGATGGCAAATGCTCAGTGGTAGAGTTTTGTACTCAGAAATGTGTGGGGATTATGAAGCGGTGTAAGGTGAGGAATTTTGATTTGAATTTTGAAAGGAGGAAGTGACCTCACTGGAAGGGGCAGTGTTTGGGGAAGTGATGTCATGATGTGCCATCGACTGATCTCTGACTTGCAATTGACATATGATATGACATCACAAAGTGACATCACATCCTCCTAAGCACTGCCTTCCTCAGACTCCACCCTCCCCAGGCGCTGCCTCCAAAATTTCCAGGAACTCCCCTCCACACATTTCAGAGTTGGAAATACTGTGTGAGTAGTGGAGAC
>NW_015274247.1:0-368 GCF_001447785.1 Gekko japonicus
TTAAAACATTTTTATGCTGCCTTTCCACAGAACTTGGGGTCCCCAAGAAAGCACAAAATGGGAAAGCTGTGTGTGCACATATGCACCCTTTGCAACTTCAGCAACAATGCCAGCTGAGATTTCACCTAGGTTCAGAAACTATAACTAGAATGCTGCATTAAAAAAAAATACCATAAGGAGTGTCCAAGGAGGGAGCAAGAAGGGAGAAGCAATGGAGGAAGATGAGGGATGGGGCATGGCAGTGGTAGGATGTAGTAGAAAGGAGGGTTGAGCAAGAAGAGAGGCAGTGTGGACCAGTGCCCCCTAGGTCCCCCTGCACATATTCCCAAAAAGGTGACTCATGGTCACATTTTATGTCAGTTATCAGA
>NW_015274248.1:0-368 GCF_001447785.1 Gekko japonicus
GGGACTTGGCAAAAATAAAGGATCTTCCTGGTCTTTTCTTTCTGGCTGGAGCTGCTTTCTTGTAACAGCTGTCTCAGTGCCGGACACTGCTGGTGTCTAGTTCCTTTGCTCTTACAAATGTAGTTATGGAAGCAGTGTCTTTGCATCCTGATAAGTTGAGACTAGCCAGGTAGTCATAGAACTAGACAGCTGCAAGGTGGAGAGCAGCTTCTTTTTCTGTGGTCATTGGAGTCTGCCATTAGTGTGCCGTACCCATCAGACTACACGTGCAGTGGCCTTCCCTTTGTCTCTATCTGTCTTTAATGAGCATGCTTTAAACGGAGGCCAGATTTTTGTTTTGCACATTATCTAAACACCACATGACACAG
>NW_015274249.1:0-368 GCF_001447785.1 Gekko japonicus
TTATTGTTTTCATTAAATGTTGTAAGTGTATTAATTGTATCAGAAGTCCATGTCAGAGACAATGTCCATTGTCATTAATGTTGGACTGGACGATTTCCCGTAAGTCCCTGGGAGGGAGAATGTCAGGTTTTCTGGAGCAGCTAGTTTGTCACCAAATGGCTGCAGATTTTTAGCTAATGTAGTGCTCGCTCTCTCCTAAATAACCGCCACAAGCTTCAAGGGACTTGGACAAAGGGCTCCAAACTTATGGCCTTCTGAAGGAGGTGCCCCCATCCATCTTTGTCTCCAGTGCTCTTTATGGGGAAATTTAGTGAGAAAATGGCAGGTTTTCCCGAGGAGCTACTCTTGTCCTAAATGGTACCAAAATT
>NW_015274250.1:0-368 GCF_001447785.1 Gekko japonicus
TGGGCAAAGAATGCTATGTTCCCCGGACAGTGAAATACCTTGAGTTCAGAACTCAGCACTCCCTTATGGCACAAAAATGAATACAGATATGAGAACTAGACCCCTATGGCTGACAGGCA
Organism: Gekko japonicus; assembly: GCF_001447785.1. Lineage (NCBI taxonomy): Eukaryota > Metazoa > Chordata > Lepidosauria > Squamata > Gekkonidae > Gekko > Gekko japonicus. The sequence goes on from NW_015274250.1 coordinate 120, forward strand.
GCACAAGAGCTTGGCTTGGTTAGGTTTGGTGTAAATATGAGAAGCCTGAGTTTCTCCGGTCAATAGAGCATTGTCTTCTCTTCTTGGATCATTATTTTTCTTCTCTGGTCAATAGGGCACTATCTTCTGCCCATTGTACTTCTGTCTCCAACTCAAATCTCCATTCTGTTTCAACAGCAAATAATAAACAGCCAGCTTGGTGTAGTGTTCAAGAGCAGCAGGCTCTAACCTGGAAAACTGGGTTTGATT
>NW_015274251.1:0-368 GCF_001447785.1 Gekko japonicus
CTTTAACCCATGTACTAGCTATAACAAGGAAAGAAATATCAATGTACAAAATAAGTCCTTTCCTTGTTTTCTTGATCCTGCTGGGGCGGAGACTGGAAAAAGGCACACAGCCTGTCTCTCTAGTGTTCCAGTCTTGCCCATCTGGCCTTGCCTCCCAAAGCCAAGCCATTTGTATTCATTGGACTTATGCATTTTCATACTGCACCAAAGAACTGTAATTTGATCCAGTTAGTTCTGAGCACCAACTGTGCAAGTGCAAGAACAAGAGCAGCATACACCCAGGCAAATGATTTTCAGTGGTCTGTGATCTCCCTACATTGATGACCCTGCAACTGAGGGACTGCAAAGCAAAGCACCTTCCCCACCCC
>NW_015274252.1:0-368 GCF_001447785.1 Gekko japonicus
GACCAAGAAGCCCGCGGCCGGAGGAGCCAAGAAGGCGGCAGCCAAGAGTCCCAAGAAGCTGGCCAAGCCCAAGAAAGCGGCCAAGAGTCCCGCGAAGGCCCGGACGGCCAAGCCTAAAGCCAAGCCCAAGACTCCCAAAGCGAAGGTAGCCAAGCCCAAGAAGGCGGCGCCTAAGAAGAAGTAAGGCGACCTTGTGAAAAGGAGCGCGCTCCAAACCCCAAAGGCTCTTTTAAGAGCCACCCACCTCTTCCTAAAGAGAGCTGAATTTTCTGAGTTTGCAGGGTGGTTTCAGGGAAAAGCCGTGCCCGGTCCGCCGTAGAACACTTAGACTGCAGTTCAGTAGTACCTAAGAGACCCAATTAGTTGGT
>NW_015274253.1:0-368 GCF_001447785.1 Gekko japonicus
TGGGTCCCCATTGGGGAGAAAGGCAGAATTAAATAATTTTGATTGTGCCTTCCTGCATTTTTATTTTTGTTTTGTTTTGTTATACCATCAACCTAATTTAGAAAGAGTGACAAGCACACAAAGTCTGACTTCTGCTTTCACTTTGTTCCATACATTACTAGGTTAAACAGCCTAAAAATGACTCCATAAGAGGGCATATTCTGCTGAGATTGCTGTGTTATTCTATTGCAGAAGAAACAGCCGAGAGTTTTGCAGCACTTTTAAGATTAATAGCTGTATTGTGGAATAAACTTGCATGGACTGGAGCCCACTTTGTCAGAAGCATGAAGTATTATCTTCAGTTGGCAGATGGAGTTATATACAAAGGG
>NW_015274254.1:0-368 GCF_001447785.1 Gekko japonicus
ATTTTTCTCACCTTCTGAGAATCCCTTTGTCTGGTGCTAAGCTAAGGGGGTGCGCTTTGCTCCCTCACCCACAAAACTCAAAGTCCCTTTTCTGCAGCCTCCACTCCACTCCCTCAACACCCCACACCTCATCTTCTCCCGGGGGAGAACTCCAAAGTCCTGCTGCTCCTCTCCCACACTAGATTCACAGAGGACCCAACGCCCTCATTCTCACCTACCAACAGCTTTAAAGCTCCATTCCAGCCCTTTTCCCAAGCACCCAGCAGCCCTGGCCTCTCTCATTCCCAAATTCTCTCTCCAAGCTGGAAGAAACTTACCCCATTTCTAGAGCAGGAAAGGGAAGAATACATTAACATCCCATAATTCTT
>NW_015274255.1:0-382 GCF_001447785.1 Gekko japonicus
CTTGTGGGAAATCACCCATTCTTTCTCCAGGGAGCTCAATGTAGTGTGCACAATTCTTTCATCCTCCATTTTATCCTAATACCTGCCTTGTGGGTTTGATTAGGGTGAGTTGTTGTTGTTGTTCAGTCGCACAGTCGAGTCCGACTGTTCGCGACCCCATGGACCAGATCACGCCAGTGACAATGACAGTGGCCCAAGGTCTCCCAGTGAGTTACATAACAGTAGGAACTGGAACCCAGGTCTCCCCGCTCTTAGTCCGACGCTCAAACCACTACGTCACACTGGCTTTCATTTACGATTCAAAATATGTAGGCCAGATAAACAGGTGTGCAGAAGAAACGATCAAGAGGTGCATAAGTAAAGAGTGGACATTTCAAAAAAC
>NW_015274256.1:0-368 GCF_001447785.1 Gekko japonicus
GCTACAAAAAGAGCAGGTCACTTTGAAGGCTTTAATTAAAAATCACAATATTACTGTAGCAATTGGGTCACTAACTTACAATATTGTCAGTGGTAAAGATCTAGAATCTGGGGAGGAATATTCTAAGATGTTTTGGAGCTAATTTTTTTAAATCTTTCTGATGCATTAAGAAAACAAGTGCTCAGCCTTCCCTAGACCACTTGCCTCATGCGCTTTCTCTCTGTGTGAGAGAAGTCCGCTCTGTGCACACCATCACTCTAACTCTGGAGTGCAGGAAGTGACATCAGAGCTACCCTCAACCATCCATCAGTGGTCCAGAAAACCCTAGGTGGCATCAGCCCCATAGCTACAGTGAGGCATCTCGGGGC
>NW_015274257.1:0-368 GCF_001447785.1 Gekko japonicus
TCCCCAGATCTGAGGAGATCAGGACAACCTGGGCTATCCAGGTCAGGACACAAACACCCAGCAAAAGGAAACGAGAGACAGTAATACTGTGAGAGGTCAACAAAACAACTCCTCCCATTCACAGACTGGCAGATTTCAAACCTGCTACGGGCATTGATGTTGCCTTCCTGGCAAATTATATGTTTGAACGTTGTTTGCAGGACTGAAGTATTTTTATTGCATGGACTCAAAGTCGGAGCAAGCAACAAACAACAGACTCACAAAATCACAACAGAGGCAGTTACACTGCAAGATTAGTCTTCTCTCCTGCACGGCAAATTCTTCAACGACTGATTTATTCACAATTTCAGGCAACCAGAATTTTGAGT
>NW_015274258.1:0-368 GCF_001447785.1 Gekko japonicus
AGAGAGACAGAGAGAGAGATTGATTGATTAGGTTGAAACTCAAACTAGATTTTACATCTTACATGGGTAAGGACACGGGTGGTCATCCCAAATCAATGCCACACAGAAGAAAACGTTATCTCAGCTTAACAGTGCTCTGTTCGGCTCTGGAATACTTCCTGCTTCCCTCCCATGCCATTTTTACCAACCACTGCGTAGAGGGGCACATTTGCCCCCTTTCTCCGGCTCCACAGTGGAGTGCTGTTAAGGTAAGATACCTTCCCCCTTCTGTATGACAGCAAGACAGGACGGGCACCCAAGTCCTGATCTATGTAAGATGTAATGTCTAGTTTGAGCCAGAGTGCGTGTGACTGGCCCAAGATCACCCA
>NW_015274259.1:0-368 GCF_001447785.1 Gekko japonicus
AAGGATTTCAACTGATTGCTGGAAAACCTGTGATGAGGGGGCTAAGGCAAGTTCTTCTGGAAGGGAGTCACCCATCTAAGTACACCTGTGATAAAGCAGTTTCCTGTACCAAAATCTCCTTGGATGATCCTAGGATCAATCCACATGTACCAAGGACCTGAGTTTGTACAGATATGTTCTGGGAGTTCCCAGGTGAGAATTTAATTACTGGGCACACATGGGCCTGATTTGGATTGGAACCATGATGTGCAAGGAGAAGGGTCTTTAACCTCCCCAAACCAATTTTCCCAACTGAAATGGCCCAGGTGAGCCATTGTTTGCCCACTGGAGAAACTTACGTGTGCTGATCAACGCTCCCTCTAAGCTGT
>NW_015274260.1:0-368 GCF_001447785.1 Gekko japonicus
GCCAAGGAGAGCATCCGTTCTCAGGGAGATTATTCGCCGCTCTGGAATGACGGTGCTTTCTGCCACTCAGATGTGTGCTGTAGGCAGCTCTAAAACGTTACCAGTGTTCTCATAAAATCTTTACTTCCAACATGTTTTCCCACTTCCATGCTGATCTATAGTTTAGCGGGTTCCTTGATCTTGCCTTTCAAAGGGGAGACATGTTCAAATCCTTCTTCAGTCCTGGGCAAACTGGATATTTGTAGGCTTCTGCAGCCATCTGCCAAATAGGGCTGCCAAACCTGGGGCGAGAAATCCCTGGAGATTTGGGGGTTGGCATGGTTAGGAAGGGATTAGTATGTTAGAAGGAGGAGGAGATTGGATTTATA
>NW_015274261.1:0-368 GCF_001447785.1 Gekko japonicus
GAGTCCAGAATAACTACCATTCCCAAAGATGAGGCAAACCGTGAACTTCCTTCCGCATACAGGCCGATTGCTCTACTGAACTGCGACGCAAAACTATTCTCAAAAATCTTAGCTACCAGACTACAAACCATTATCTCGGATTACATCTCAACTGATCAGACTGGATTTATTCCGAAACGCACGCTGACCGATAACATACGCCGAACTTTAAATCTACTGGCTCATCACGATGGAAGAACATCAGAAGCACTATTATTCTCAATCGATTTGGAAAAGGCTTTCGATAGCTTAGAGACATCCTACCTGAATCAACTTTTAAAAGAAATGGAATTCGGAAATCATTTCCTGACTGCTATTGAAGCCTTATA
>NW_015274262.1:0-368 GCF_001447785.1 Gekko japonicus
CTGTTGAGACCGGAATCCTGGACTCAGTAGACCTGGGTCTGCTCCAATAAGACGGTTCTTATGTGAACCACACAGCCGCAATTACATTAATGCCCAGCATGGCCACCGCAGCAGCCTCTCTCCCTTATCATGCAGACTAAACACAATTGTTTGAGAAAAGATGATTCTTCTCTGCAGAGGCCTACGCCACATCCTCATTCATCACCCTCAAGTGATCGCCACCAAATTACTCTCTGCCAGTGCCACTCATTTTTCAGGCCTCCTGCTAATTCTCCCGGGCTCGTTAAAATGCTGTGCGCAAAGGTGCCCTTCTGATCTTTCCAAACATTCTCTAAATGGTTTGAATTTATTCATTGGACTGTTCTCAT
>NW_015274263.1:0-368 GCF_001447785.1 Gekko japonicus
TTTATACAGCACAGCCCACATTTCCCACCGCCCACTTCCCTTGTGATTGGTTCCTTGTCCTGTCTCTCGCTTCCCGCCCCGCTCCCATTGGTCTATTGACTCTCAGCATGAGAGTCACTGGTTCCATACATTACATTTGCTTGTGAGTGTGCGTTTGTGTGTGTGTGTGATTAATACTTGCTGCAGGGTTTTCAGGGGTATCAAGTGTAACGCACTTGTGTTCTGCACATTAACTAAATTCATACGGCACTGCTGAGGAGTTCGAAAAACTTTCATGGAGATGCCATTTTGAGAAGTTTCCTGGGACTGCGTGCCACAGATCCACACTGTCCTACATCACAGCATCATCTCCTACTTTTCCTGAGATA
>NW_015274264.1:0-368 GCF_001447785.1 Gekko japonicus
TCCTCCTCTCCTCCAGGCTGAGTAGCTCCACGGAACAAAGCACTTCGTCCCGCCTCATCCGGAAGCACAAACGCCGACGGAGGAAACAGAAGATGCGCCAGATCGACAGAGTAAGCCTGCCCAGAGGACGGGAGAAGGAAAGGGGGCAGTAGAAGTCAATGGTAGGCTGCGGTAGGCAGTTATTTAATTAAAATCTTTCGCTGGTTCAAGTAGGTGTCCCTTAATATTAATTAAGCAGCCCGTTTTTAAAAAGATGTATTCTTTAAGACAGGCACTTAGGAGAAGCGTGAACAGCTGCCAACTTAGAAGAGGTGTTCTCCCTTTGCTCTCATGCTGAAAGGAATGCCTCTTCTAAACAGGGGAGTGCC
>NW_015274265.1:0-368 GCF_001447785.1 Gekko japonicus
CATTCACATTAACCCTTGGGGGGGCAGGGTGCTTTGCCTCACAATCTTTTTGAGAGCAGAATGTGTTTGGAGTATATCGAGGAAAGCACTTAGTTTTAACTGAAAATGGTCTGTGGAAGTGACACTTCTCAATCGTTTGTTCAGCTGTTTTAAGTTGCAGAATATCTTCCATGCCCTACACTGAGTGAGGAATGCAAAACAGAGGATCTTCATTGTGTATATGATGACCTACTGGCCAAGCCACTCTTTAAATCCTGACCACAATGGTGAGCAAGCAGTTGCTGTGTGGTGATGTAAGATGAAGTTTGGTGGTTATGACTTCTCTAAACTTAAAGACCACTTGGCGAGAGGGTCTCCCCGCAATACCC
>NW_015274266.1:0-368 GCF_001447785.1 Gekko japonicus
TTCGAGCAAGGGAGACCTTCACCTTTAGAAGACGAGCAGGCGTGGAAGCAACGAGTTGAAATGCCTCCGACCACACGACCACTTCACCTGAACCTGCCTGGCATCCTGACGACCCTTGAACTGGACTCTGTTCTACCATTGTGACTTCTTGGACCACCTCTGACTACGACTCTCAGAGTTGAGCTACCTCTCTCGGAATTGACCTTTGCACCACGACCCATCAAGCTCTCACACTTGGACCTGGTGCTCGACCCTCGGATCAGAATTGGACCACTCCCATGCCTAACCAGCCACCCCTTATCACTGTCTGTCTGCGTGGCACGACACCCACCCCTGCCACGATCCTCATTCAATCTTCTCCCAGAAGG
>NW_015274267.1:0-368 GCF_001447785.1 Gekko japonicus
GCGCTCCTGCAGGAAATGACCCCCTGGTCCAGCCATTGATCATACATTGAATTGCCTCCAGGTAGCCCTCTTCCCCTCTTCCTTAGTTTGTAAAATGTTCTAAAAGACTCCGGACCAGCAGTACTTGATAGATATAAACGGTTCTTTTCCTCTTCACAGATATGAAGAAGGCAAGGAAAGGAAAGACCATGGGTAACGTTATATAGATGTTCTTCTTAACAAATGGGACCTCTTCCTGCTCTGGGTGGCTTTCCAGATCTTTGATTAGTTCAAATGTGGAATTTTAACTTGGGGGTGTAAATTTCAAATGTAAATGGCTCTCTCCAAAAGGCCGATTGAACAAACACAGATAAAAATTGCCCTCCCAA
>NW_015274268.1:0-368 GCF_001447785.1 Gekko japonicus
CGGCCTGCAGAAAACAGACAGACCACAGGGGGACGAGGCACGGACAGCGAAGCGAAATGGAAAGCAAAGTCTGAAAGTGCAGAAGGGGAGAACGGGAAAGCAGTGTTTCACAGACGTCCACCTCCCCGATCTGTAGGAAATTCCATGGTAATCTTTTACAGGGTCTGTTTCCTTGAAGGATGAGGGCATATGGTGACTCATCTCTCAAACTGGCATTGAAGAGAGGGCCAGGGAATTTTAAATGCGGCATAGTCCATTAATTATTATCCAGACTCCTGAACTTAATACAACCACCTATTGATCCAGCCAATTATTTGCATTGAACGAGGAATTAACTTTTGGTTTTAATTTGGGGGATTTGACTGTTG
>NW_015274269.1:0-368 GCF_001447785.1 Gekko japonicus
CAAAAAGTGGCCGCTCCAAACGGCGCATCCTTAGAACCCCGACAGAATCTAACGGCTCGGCTGACATCATAGCTGAGAGAAAAATTGTCTCTGGGCTCTGCTTCAACCGACAGAAGGTGGCTCCCGCCTAGGAGAGCGGGGTATTCGTTCCAGGGAAACCACCACTACAAAGAGGCCGTCATTGGCAGAAGGTGGCATTTGCGGCTAGTAGTTAGCCATTTCAGCGTTTCCCTCGTGCTAACTGAAAAGGGTGGTATCTGGTAAACGGGCTCTTGGAATAATTGGTTCTCCGTTCACTGGACCCCGTAGACTACAGCAGGAGGCTACAGATTGTGACCAGCTGGGGTAACCAGCCAAGATTTGGGATC
>NW_015274270.1:0-368 GCF_001447785.1 Gekko japonicus
TTTTTTGTAATTTGTACCATCTGTGTCAAAATTTGGAACCCAAAAAAAGCAAAAGCAGTAGAACAAATGTTAGCTCCATGAAACAGCCCTAGTTCATTGTTGAAATTGTCACACATTAACATTGCAGGCCATCTGGGTAGACAAAAGACTGTGACCAGATTGCTAAAATGATTTTATTGGTCTGGTATTAATCAGTATGTGGCATAATATTTAAGCTAAAAGAAATGATGGGGTGAAATGGAGTGCCTTCGGCTCCCCCCCCCCAGCACAGCGATAGTTACATAATAACCTTATTATGCCACAGACAGTTCCACTATCACTTATATGTCTATTTAAAAAGAAGAAAAAGAAGAATACAACAAAATGTA
>NW_015274271.1:0-368 GCF_001447785.1 Gekko japonicus
AGATATTCATTCAGGTGTGTTGTGGAAACCAAGCCTTAAACTGCATGCTCAGATGACATCTGTAGCATCTTTTACCATTGAATGTTAGCATACCAGCTGGAGTCCTTTCTAGAATGAGGCAACCTGGCCGTGGCTATCTATTCTTTTGTGACTTTGAAGTTAGATTACTGTAAAGCATTATAAGTGGGACTACCCTTGAAGTCTGCTCAGGAAAGTCAACTCATCACCCCCTACTTTCTGCTGGCTGCGGCTTTTCCTGGCCAGCAAAACACATGGGGTGAAATGCCTCTCAGGCAATTCACCCCCAGATTTCTGCTGGTTGTGAAAAGCCAGAGCTCAGCTACTTAGCTGTTTTTTGTGAAGAGCAG
>NW_015274272.1:0-368 GCF_001447785.1 Gekko japonicus
ACTCCACATCTTAGAGGGAGCATTGCTGTCAACCGTCCCACCAAATTCACAAACAGGATGCAGATTTATGTGCATTTACAGGGAGTAAGATCCACTTTGGGGACTGAGGGGGACTTGCTTTTCAGGACACATGCATAAAATCCGGTTTTTTAAAAAATGTGAAAGGAAAGTTGGTTAATGTTTACGCCTTCAGTCAACAGTGAGCAAAATGGGGGTTCTGTTTCTGTTTGTGATTATGGAGCTAGTTGGTTGTTCATTTTGTCCAGATAAATTAACAATGAGTACAGGCTGATGTAATATAACTTATTTATCCGTTTATTTGTTTAAAATGCATTTTATTATGCCCATCAATGTATTTTAAAACAACA
>NW_015274273.1:0-368 GCF_001447785.1 Gekko japonicus
AATAAAACAAGCATAAAGCAACCAACTGAGCAGCAATGAAGGCTTGCGTCTGATTACAGGATACATTAAATGCGATCTGGGTTAGGGGAAACCGCAACCAACTCACTTTTAATGTGCAACCCAAAGCTCACCTTTAAAATAGCGGGGGGAGGGTCACAAATCAGCTCCCTAATTGGAGGCAGGTGGAGCTTCATCACCCCCCTCCCTTCCACTCCTGCACTTTCACTAGCAGAAAGGGCTGCTTTGGGCAGGGCTGTTTGTCTTAATGCCAGCTCCACATGTCTCCTAGGCATAGGGTTGGCAACTCTAGGGTGGAAATTTCCTGGATATTTGTGAGTTTAGCCTGGGGTGGGTGGGGTTTGGGGAGG
>NW_015274274.1:0-368 GCF_001447785.1 Gekko japonicus
ATGCACAGGGTTTGTAGGATATAACTTCTTATGCCAAGGTAGGTGTTTCAGTGACAAGGTTGAGTCTGGCAAAATGATCCCTTGCTTCCCTTTGCACCAATTGAAAGCTAACTCTGCTATACTTCCTCTGCTAGCAGAAAGAAATGAGAAAGCTTTTGCCTAATTCTCCCTGCTTACTGCAGCCTCCTGTGCCTCGTATCATTTTGTCCTCATTTTGTCCTCATGTCTTTTCCCCCTCCCTATAACACTGTGATTCCCCCCACTACCCCAGTACTTATTCCTCCATGTGGCATCTGTAAAGTACTGGGTTCACCACATGGAGTACTGTAAAGTACTGGGTTCACTCGGACTATGACATGCATTCAGAC
>NW_015274275.1:0-368 GCF_001447785.1 Gekko japonicus
ATTCAGAAAAGAGTGCAACAGACCTTCGACGTGTTCCCTCAATTTCCCTCCAAAGAATTCACCTGACTGAGTGACCCTCAGAACTGTTCTTTCAACTGCCCCAAGTCCATAAACCAGTTTGGGGACTGTGGAAGAACCGTCTGAAATAGACCTCAGAAGGGCGGGGGTCAGAAACATCTGCCTAGCAAGCAGGCTTCGTTTTCCCTTTGGAAATCCTTCACACTTAAAACCTCAAATTGCTTGGGAGAGTTGCCAAGGCAACACAGAGACTCAAGGTGGGGAGTTTTCCGGCAGGGAAAGGAAATTCTGGGATCCAGGAGGACGGGTCCAGTTCCTGTTCTGATTCTAGGCTGCATTCTAGAGACATC
>NW_015274276.1:0-368 GCF_001447785.1 Gekko japonicus
GCAAATATCAATCTCATTCTCTAACATTACCTCTTCAGAATATGGAGATTCAACTTGGTCATTATGGCTAGTCATTGATAGACTTGTCCTCCATTACTTTAGTATTTCAGGATTCCAAGGTCCTAAATAATACTGTAATCTTTTAAAAAAGGACTTAAAAAAAAGAACTTTGTTATCTAATTGGATGTAATGTAGGACAGTGATGTACAGTCATAATGGGTGGGGGGGGAAGGCTTGTAATGACAACAAATGAAATCAGAAAGAAACTAAAAAGGCTATGGGGTTGGATCCAGCCATCTTTTCGGCCACTGAAAAAGGGAATAATGGCTCCCCTTTGACTGCTGGGGATCATGAGGCCTGCATGGACA
>NW_015274277.1:0-368 GCF_001447785.1 Gekko japonicus
GCTCCAAATTCCTACACGTTGATCTCTCTTGGGGTTCTGTGCAAAGGGCTCGATCAGTGTGGAAATGGTCACGAGACATAATCCTGCTCCCTTCCCACATCTTTGCTATCCCCACATTTCAGTCGTCCGGTTTGAAGGTTTTGCATACAGAAGTCTGAGAGCTGGTTCAGAGTTTCAGTGTAGACAGAACACATGCCTGGGGGAAAGCCCACCACCCCGTGGCTCGGAAAGATTTCTCTCTTAAAAAGACGAGAACGCCCTCGGAGGGGAACCCTCTCCACTGTTTCAGGTGGCGTCCCCCTCTTGAAGACACACACCATGTATAGCATCCGCCTACAGACAGGAAATCCTTTGTACTTTTTTTCTTC
>NW_015274278.1:0-368 GCF_001447785.1 Gekko japonicus
AATCTGCACAGCCAATCAAATCTCTAATGTCTGATCAGAGGCTTCTCTGGGCATATGCCCCACTTGGCCCCTTTGGCTTCCTAAAAGCAGCTGGTAGGCACCAGGAAGGGTGTTGGAAGGTGCCATGGAACTGGGGACCCCTGATCTAGCTGAATATCACATAGATTAAAACAAGATGGCTGTGTCTTGGCAGGAATACAGCAAATGTGGGAGAACCTTTGAAATTTGTATCCAGCACTTTACCTTGCCACCCTGATTTCTAACTTATCATGGAGGTCTCCTTGATTATTGGGCTGGTGCTTGGAAATGTGGGGTGCTAAACCATTGATAAGTGGTAGTTGATTTAGTACTATATGGAACTTTTTGGA
>NW_015274279.1:0-368 GCF_001447785.1 Gekko japonicus
GCTTCATTCAACACTTTGAACATAAAACCTTGTGAGAAGCATTCCCTGTCTGAAGAAGCTCTGGCACTTCTCCCACAGTTATTACATTCATAACAAGGAACAAAACTGTCACGAGTCTGAAGAGATTTTTGTCATCTCCTGTGGCCATTAAAGAATTTCAGATCCACACAACTGCAGTGAGTGGCATGAAATACAAGAACTGCCGATGCAACATACAGAATAAGACTCTTTATGTCTATCATGTTGAGAATTTCTACAGATGGAAAACCCATTCCAACACAGTAAGGCTATGCTAGCAGATGACTGGAACAGCAATAGGTATTTTCACTAGAATTATTGGGCCACTAAAGCTGCAGACATAAACAGAC
>NW_015274280.1:0-368 GCF_001447785.1 Gekko japonicus
GTGCTGCTGATCTTCTCTACCTTTCCTAAACAGTAATAGTCTTGACACCTTTATTCTTGCTTTGAACTCCGCAGGGATGTGATCAGTTTCTAGCAATGACTTGTTCGATCCAGCTGCGGAATTTGGAGATGCGGGTGTAGACAGCGGGAGTCCGGACATTGCAGTTGGTGGTGCCCCAGGAGACTATCCCAATCAGATTCCAGACTGAGCCTTTCATGCACACGAGAGGGCCCCCAGAGTCACCCTAGAGAGAGAAGAAGAAGGCATTTTCCTTAAACTTAGTTAGGAGAGTCCTTACAAGCTGCCAGATGCATTCCTTTCTCATGTACTGGTATCTTAAGCCTTCTGGGTAAGATAATGAGCTGGAA
>NW_015274281.1:0-368 GCF_001447785.1 Gekko japonicus
TACTTTGACAAGCCTTTATTGGCATACAAAACAAAACAGAACAGAACCGTTAACTATCTCTCTCCTATTTATCCTCCGTTCCTAACCTTAGTCCTGATTACTGAGTAGATGTTTTAGCCCCCTCCTCCCAGGACAAGAGGCCTCTAATGTCCTGAGAGCAGGAAGTGATTTTACAATGTACAGGAGCTTTCACAAATTGGCTTAGTGGACATAATGGACAACTTGACCAAAGTTCAAACCCTTGTTAAATCTTTGACATGCTCCCTCTGGTGAAGAAGATCACTTAACGCAAAGGAACAGACATTGTGTTCTTGAACACACAAGGGTTTCTCTATTGACTTTAATGTCAGGAGTGGCTCCACATGACC
>NW_015274282.1:0-368 GCF_001447785.1 Gekko japonicus
GCCACAGTGAAGCTGGCAATGGCCAGGAAGCCCAGATAGCCCAGGACACAATAAAACATGGCATTTGAGCCCTCATTGCATTCCAGTACAATTTCCCCATCCACTGAATGCATGTCTGCATCTGGGAATGGCGGGCAGGTACTTAGCCAAAGAGTACAAAGTCCTGCTTGAATCACAGAGCTGGAAAAAAGAATAGAATTTGCCAGTCTCTTCCCCACCCATTTCCTCATTGCAGATCCTGGCTTATTAGCTATGAATGCCAGAACCACGTTGATGGTTTTGGCCAACACACTGGAGAGGGCCACGGAGAAGACGATGCCAAAAGCAGTTTGCCGAAGGAGGCAGGTCACTTTTACAGGCTGTCCAAT
>NW_015274283.1:0-368 GCF_001447785.1 Gekko japonicus
CTTAAGGATCATCCAGCAACTCCTTGGCTGAGCTGTGATTTTTAGGGGGCCTAAGTGGAAGGCAGTGTTGGAATATGGGGAGGGTAGGGAGGAAATTGGGCTCTAAGACCCCAAGATACCTTAGTTAGCATGGTGATGGCTGTGTTGTATGTCCGTATATACAAATGGAAAGCTGAAGTGTATATGTGAATGAACAAGATGTTGTGGGAGTTGATTGTGAAAGAACAGAATTGATAGTGAAAGAAGGCTTATGGGAGACTTGTGTTACAACCTTGTAAAGGTGCTGCTCATTCTGGGAAACTTTGGTTGAGGTAGGCCCATTGAGTGGCAAGACGTCAACCCTTTTAGAAGATGCTGTAATGTCCAGT
>NW_015274284.1:0-368 GCF_001447785.1 Gekko japonicus
ACCTCACAGGGTTGTTATGAGGATAAATGTGGGGAGGACCATTTATCCTTCTCTGGCATCTAAATAGGCAGTTGGGATTTCAGGTTTCTTTGTGCTGTGTTTCTAATGTTGGCTTCTTTTTGTATACGATTTATAGAGGAGCTATAACATAGGTCATTGATGTGTACGTGCATGTATTTGCTGGATTATCGATGCACCAATAATGTTGAAGAAATGCATAGCCAGTGTGGTGTAGTCATTAGAGGGTCCAAGGAGTCCACGAGGACCAAGGAGGCTCAGGTTCAAATCATCACTCTGCCTTGGAAGCTTCCTGGGCAATCGGAGGCCACACACACACTGTCAAACTGACCTACCTCACAGGGTTGTTG
>NW_015274285.1:0-368 GCF_001447785.1 Gekko japonicus
CTCCCGATATTTGTCTTTCCATATATGCACAAAGATGTGACCCAAGTCTGCCAGACATGAAAAAGAACCTTATCGTTGGCCTAGAACTCACAAACATGGATGGTAAATCTGTGCCTGGACTTTAATGAGTCCCACATAGAGCATGTGGGACTCATACCATACAATGTACCTCCATTTTAAAAAAATCATTACATCTAATTTTTTAGGAGCAGGGAATTGTTCGTATGGAAGAGTCTAGTCAAGTGAGCTCCTACTGGTAGTCTGAAGAGGGAAGTGTCTGAACACATCTACCACACCACCTCACATGACATTTGTGAAAATTAGGCCATTGTGTGCTCTGCTCTGGATTAGGGATGGGCACAAACTGG
>NW_015274286.1:0-368 GCF_001447785.1 Gekko japonicus
CCCTGTACTTGTTTCAGAATCGAACAATGTCAGGGCCACTTCATGCAAGATGAATTTCCTACCTGGAAGCTACCTCAGGTAGGAAACTGAGCATATCCCTCATACAGCTTCTCACATGTGTTGTGCATGATGAAGGCATATGTGTCTGCCATGTGTATATGCTGTAGAAGCCATGAAAGGTGGCAATTTCCTATCACAATGAGGCATGATGAAGAGGATCATGTTCATTACATGTGACAACTACATGGGGTTTCAGGCAATTGCCTATATGTAAGTGGCTTCCACATAAGAGGTTTTGTTTTGCACAAAGTGATCTCAGTGTGTAAGCTTAACTCTAGCTCTATTGTTGTTCAGTCGCACAGTCAAGT
>NW_015274287.1:0-368 GCF_001447785.1 Gekko japonicus
TGATAGGCAGTAGCTTAAATTGAACCTGGTAACTGATGGGCTATCAATGGAGTGACTGCAGAATGGGAGCTATATGCATGCTCTGTCTGGTTTCTGGTAATAGCCGTACTGTGGCATTCTGTACCAACTGGCATTTCTGTATTGACTTCAAGTGGAGACCTATGTAGATTGCATTGCAGTAGTCTATTCTTGATGGTGCTGTGGCATAGATCCAGGAGACCAGATTGTCTGCATCAAAGTAGGGGCCCATCTTTTGGGCTAGGCTGAGTTAGAAGAAGGCATTTTCTGCAGCTATATTAATTTGTTTCTCCAGCAATAATGTTGAATCTAGTATAACACCAAGGCTCTTAATTGAGTCAGCAAGGGTC
>NW_015274288.1:0-368 GCF_001447785.1 Gekko japonicus
GCCAAGCAGATGCTCTACCACCAAACCACAGTCCCTAAAGAGTGGGTGAGTTTAAAATACTCTTTAAATCTTGGGTGGGGAAGCAGGTGACCATTAGACAGGGGTACTGATCTAAAACTCTGATTCAAGAGCAGCTCTGACATTTCCAGGCCTCAAGATTACAGCTCTTTGGTTTGTTTTTTAACTTTTCAACTAAATTTGTAGCTTTTAACTCATACAAGTCTTTTGAAAATGATGGTCAAGTCAGATGCTGATTTATCTGTGGAAATCAGATATGCAAATGGACTCCAGATAAACCACCTGCTCAGGGGGCCTACCAAGCTTCCTTGAATATCCAAATGAAGTAGCAGGATATGACATGACTCGAA
>NW_015274289.1:0-368 GCF_001447785.1 Gekko japonicus
CCTTTGCTCCACCAAAGCCATGCTTGCTGGTGGAGGAGAACATCCAGTTGCAATGGCGGCAGCCCATGAACAGGAGGTCCCCAACAAAAGCAGCACAACAGCAACCCCCAACCCAGATAAGGGAGGTGGGGGAAGAGTGACACTTCCTCTTTCTTTCTCTCCTTTCCCCCTCCTCCGAACAGACTCCAACTCTGCCTCAGTGTGTGATGCAGCAGCTGGGACCCAGACTCAATTAAACTGGTGGCGACCATTAAACATGCCATGAAGGAGAGAAGGAAAAGGAAAGGAAGTCTGCCCAAGGGCTGACAGAAAGGGGTGAAGGGGGCTGAAGGTGAAGGCCTCTCCTTTTACTTGTTCCCTCTGCCTGG
>NW_015274290.1:0-368 GCF_001447785.1 Gekko japonicus
ATGATTTTAATGTTTTATTATATTTATGTTAGAGTTTTGTAAGATAGCCCTGAGCCCTGTCTTATGGGGGAGGGCGTTCAACCAATCGAATGTAATAAATTAGTACTGAGGCTAGGGCAAGGAGGATTGCCTTAGACCCCTGAGCAAGTGCATGGCACAGATGAGATTTCAGCTGGGGACTTCCTAGTTCACAGGCATCATTAAACATCTCCATAATTGGTTTGGTTGCACAGATAAGTGGAATTCATATCGATAAACGTGGGAAAGCACTCATACATGCCTTTCAAGATACAAGAGTGGAAACTAAGGAAGAAATATGGAGAGATTTTCTTACAGAGGAACACTCAAGCATATCTTTCTCCAGTAGG
>NW_015274291.1:0-368 GCF_001447785.1 Gekko japonicus
CTCCTCCTCCTCCTCCACAATGCATTACTGAGAATAGGAGGACTAATATTAATAAGAGCCATCTCAGTGTGAGGGCTCTAAACTGGGCTGCTGCACCTTGCAAAATTGTGGATGCCCCTTTTCAATTTGCAATTGTTGCATGTATCATAGTTAACGGCAAGCACAGCCCCCCATGGAGGGAAGGGGTTCCATACAATCAGCATCCCCACACAATCCAAGCCTGCCAATAGCCTTGCATGGTCCCACAGATGACCACATAGGTTGTGGGGACAGGAGGGTTCAGTGGTATAGTCAGGAACAGTGGGTTGGGCTGGTATAGTCAGGAACAGAGCCATGAACGGAGAAGTGGAAGAACTTCCAAGGCAAAG
>NW_015274292.1:0-368 GCF_001447785.1 Gekko japonicus
TATGAGTCCTGCGTTCCAATCCTACCCTGGCCGGGGCCACCTTGACTCAGCCTGGAGATAACGTCGGTGTGGAATTCGAGGCAATCCAGGTGATATATGATCCTGTTGTGTTTCTGCCATTCGGTTTTAATCGCCTGGATTGGCGCACGCGATGAAAAGGTTTCCCGGCGCTGCGCCACAGCCTCGAAGTCCTACTTCGCTGTCTGCATTGTGCTATATTTTTTATCACTGCGATTTCCTCTCATTTTGTTGCCTGTCTGTACCAGGCTTTCCTTAACTGCCTTGTTTTCAGTGGCCATCCGCCTGGAATCTCAGCGACCAAGGCGGACTAGAAACGAAGCCAGGAAACAAACGAACGGATCCCTCTT
>NW_015274293.1:0-368 GCF_001447785.1 Gekko japonicus
GTGCAATCCTAAACAGAGTTATACCTTTATAAGCTTTGAAGTCAAAGGCCGTTGCTCTGCTTAGTGCGGCACATCAGGGGCTCCGATCTGCATAAGAGCCAGGATCTTCCACCAGCTCAGCAAAGCCCTAAACTAGTAAAGAAAGACTTTGCAAGCGTGTTGTTATGGTTGTTCAGTTAATGTTTCTACAACTCAGGGAGAATGGACTATTTATGTAAAATGCTACCCTCCTTCTCCCCCGGTAACCAGCTTCCGATTGTTCTCCCGAGGGATACAAAACCCTGCGATTGGCCATGACGGCAGGCCTGGAGAAAGCGTGCCATCAATGCATCTCGAAAATTGCCAGCAATGGTAGGTGAAGGGGGGGG
>NW_015274294.1:0-368 GCF_001447785.1 Gekko japonicus
GAATGAATTATAATAGACTTGATGTTATTAAAAGCATAAAATAGGAGATAAAATCTATAAGTTAAAATGGTTTAGATTATGTTGTATTAGAGCTGTTTTTTGTGTAAGAAAATGGGCCCAGTTTGAAATTTAACAGAGTGCTCTTCCTAAGTAGAAGTAAGATGAAGTTTAAGTCGGGTATAAGATAGGACAGGATGATTAAGCTGTAATTCTGTTAACTGTTGGAAGATTTAGTGGGTGATTAAGGCCTGAATGGTTAACAACTAAGATTGAGAGATATTATATCCGGAGGGTCACTGTGGTGTGAAGTATGGTGGTATAAATAGTTGGAAGGGTGATTTAAGTTTAGATTAATTTGCTATATGTTA
>NW_015274295.1:0-368 GCF_001447785.1 Gekko japonicus
GGTAGTGAAAAGTGGGGCATAAAAACCAATTCCTCTTCTTCCTCTTCTCCTTCGTGCTTAGGTTTCATTACTTACCTACCACATTTTCTCATTTCAGACGACGACGACGAGGAGATGAATGAGGACACGGTGGAGAAGATAGTGAAGTGTATCATTCAGAACGAAGGTGGGCAGACCCTGCCTTTAATTGCTGAGAATCCCCAGCACTTGGGGGCACTGCTTTGATACGCCTTTTGACTTTCTTCCCCCTGGCAGCAAACGTGGAGGTCCTGAAGGAGATGCTAGGGGAAGGTGACCGTGAGCTGCAAGTGCCCACGCCAGTAGGCATGCCCAGGTAAGGAGGGAGTCAAGGGGCCAGCTGTACTTGG
>NW_015274296.1:0-368 GCF_001447785.1 Gekko japonicus
TGATGGGCAGTAAATTCAGGACAGACAAAGAGTATTTGACTTGTGGCATTCACTACCACAGGATGTAGGGATAGCTTTAAAGGGGGTTAGATAAGCTCATGGAAGACGGCTATGTCAGTGCCTGTTAGCTAGTGGGGCGAAATGGAACCTCCATGTTCAGAGGATAACGGGGTTGGTTTTTTTTAGGGGGGGAAACAATGTGTGAGGGGGAAGGATTTGATGTCTTCTGGGCCCCTGCTTGAGGGCTTCCTGAAAGCATCTGGCAAGGCCTGCTGGACAAGGTGGATTTTGTCTCTGGCCTGATCCTGCGCAGGGGGCTCCTCTTAATAGCCACCCTAGCACATAAGAACACAAGAGACGCCAATGTT
>NW_015274297.1:0-368 GCF_001447785.1 Gekko japonicus
CTTGGGGGGGGGGGGGAGAATGCCCTACATTGGAAAGTTTTTGGAAAGACATATTAACACACAAAGTACTTATAACTGGATTAAGGCTACAACTTACAGTGGAACATATAATACTAAACAGATGGATGCCTAATTATGGCTCTAACAGTACAAGAATTAGGGTAGCTATTCTTCTAGCAGCAGCTAGAAATGTGATTGCTCTACGTTGGAAGAATACTGCTACTCCAACAAAACAACACTGGCACACAAAACTTTGGAGCATGCATACAATGGCTAAAGTCACAGAAAATATAAATGACATGCATAAGCATGCAACTTCATCGGACTTTACGGCAGTTTGGTTCCCTATCTTGCAGTATTTAACTGAT
>NW_015274298.1:0-368 GCF_001447785.1 Gekko japonicus
TGGATCATATCGATGCTGGCAATCATGAGTCCTAGCAAGCTGGCAAGTTCCATTAGGGGAGAAGTTCTGCTGCTGATAATGCGTGTGGCGATGACCTTGATCTTCTGTGCCTTGGTCCTTGGTAAAACCAGAGAAGTGTTCTTGGTGTTGATCACCGCTCCCAGATGCTCGACCTGTTGACTTGGCGTCAGACAGCTTTTTTCCCAGTTTATTAGGAATCCATGATTGCGCAGGCAGTGAAGCGTTTTCTCCGTGTTGGTGAGAGCTTCCTGGTGTGAACTCGCTCGCACGAGGAGGTCGTCGAGATAAGGGTGCACATGAATCCCCTGCGTTCTGAGGAAACTCACAGGATTGATCAGTAGCTTGGT
>NW_015274299.1:0-368 GCF_001447785.1 Gekko japonicus
AAAGTGCCATTTTCATACTGAAACAGACTTTCCATTGCTGAAGATCACTCGGCAAAAAGCTTAAGGAAAGATGCATCAACATTGCAAGGAGGGTTTTCTCCCTCTCAGGTCAACAAACAGCTGTCTACAGTACCTTCCCAACTGCTTTCACTGCACAAGGCTGTCAGGTCCAGCCGAGGCACTTCGGAGGCGAAGGTCTCTTCCTGGCCGTCAGCGTCTTGGTTCCTCTGCAGTTTGGCTTCGGGGATGCTGGGGTGTTCCTGGATCTTCATGCCTGAATTCTGCAGCAATCCGCCAAAGTGAAAAAAACAGATGCACACACGAATTTGAAATGTCTGAAGTACCAAACCCCACAAAGCACTTGAAAA
>NW_015274300.1:0-368 GCF_001447785.1 Gekko japonicus
TCCATCAGTTTTGTGATATATAAATGCATTTCGCCAAAGTGATGTACAGACTTTCAACAGCCACTCAATGACAGCACTGTACAGACATCAGGACGGGCTAGGAGAAGAGTATAATTGAGTTATCATATGGAATCACTCTCACACAAACACATGCTCTTTTTTGTTTGCTTGTTTTGGAAAATGTGAACTCTTTTCAAAGATTGCATGGATGGGATGGGGTGGGGGAGGTTTTCTACAAAGGAAGACTTTTTTACTTTGTGGGGGGGGAAGAAAGGATGGCAAATGCAGAGTTTTCAAATGGTAAGGTAAATTTGTTCTAATATCAGACAGTCAGTATAAGATTATGTGGAAAAAATGGGGTAGACAGA
>NW_015274301.1:0-368 GCF_001447785.1 Gekko japonicus
TACTAACCAAGGCTGACCCTGCTTAGATTATGAGTCCTGACAAGATAAAGCTAGTCTGGGCCATCCAGGTCAATAGCAAAATAGAATTTTCCTATTGTCTCACATCACCATACATGGTCCCAAGGCATGGTCTGGAGGTATAATAATGCAGCAGTCTTGCTGAAGCTAAACTAGACTGCATCTGATAAGTGTCTGCATGAATTACCTCTGGGGAACTGCAATGTATGCCGCCTTGTATTGTGCTGAATGAACACAATGCTTTTCAGTGGACACGGGTCACACACTTGCGATGAACCAAGCACATGAACACATGATGCTCACTTACACTGAGTCAGACCACTATCAAGGTCAGTATTGTTTATTCTGAC
>NW_015274302.1:0-367 GCF_001447785.1 Gekko japonicus
AAGTAATGTAGCTATGTCACCTGGGCCTCCCTACCTCTCCTGGTAAATCCCCCCCATCCCCCGCATTCAGAGACCTGACAACCCTAAATGCATATATGCAATTAATTATTAAATCTTCCAGTTGATTACTCGTTCCTTCGGTTTTTATGTCTTCAGCATGGTCAATGAGACTGAACATGTAACCCATCCCAGTCTAGCTAGCAAAATCCCGGTCTTTACTTTATGAAAATAAGTTTCTGACGATGCCAAGACGATGGACTGGATAAATGAAAAACAGACTTTGCCCCTCAGCATGTGACTCAACAGCAGGGTGCAGGCCAGAATACTAAGCTGCCATGGACAATGGTTGAAGAAAGGAATTTACTTA
>NW_015274303.1:0-367 GCF_001447785.1 Gekko japonicus
AGAATCGCTTTGCTGGATCGGACCAAACTGTAGCCCGGCAATGGGAAAACGGATGCCCCACAGTAGTGGGGCGATACACAAACGTTCATCCTCCATCGCATGCAAAAAAACAAACAAACCCAGCATGTAAGTAAAAAGAAAAACCCTCCCCCTTTTGCTGTTTTGCAAAATCGCCCCTCCCTCCAAAGCCCCCTCTCCCTCACCACTTTCGCACGTGCTGTTTCCACCAGCCCAAGTTCTTCTGGCAAACCAACTGCAAAGCTCCAGCATGGGAGGATGAATCCAGCTTCTCCCTAAACTTCCCCCTCCTCTTCCTCCATCCATTCCCAAGCCTTTCCAGGATTCGCGTCTCTGTTGGTTTTAACCC
>NW_015274304.1:0-367 GCF_001447785.1 Gekko japonicus
GGAGGAACCTCAGTGGGGTATAATGGCATAAAATTCACCCTCCAAAACAGCCCCATCTTTTTTTTCTAGGGAAACTGATCTTCCTCACCTGGAGATCCACTGTAATCCTGGGAGACCTCCAGCCACTATCTGGAGGCTGGCAATGTTACAGCACTGACAAACACAATTTTTCTCCCCCCATTTTTCTCCTGTTGCCCTATGGAGCAGTGGCAGGGAACAGAGTCAATTGGCAGGAGGCTGCCCAGCAAAATGGACCACTGGCCTGCCTAAAAGGACGCCTAATTTTCTGATCGGTTCTGGGCTTTTACACTTAGTGCTGCACTTACGTTCGGGCCTTGGAGTCTGGGGAAGGGGGGGGGGAATACAG
>NW_015274305.1:0-368 GCF_001447785.1 Gekko japonicus
CTTATTTTTTTAAAGCCCACATGACTGAAAAATATTTTTGTGGTCAATGTCTGTGGAAGCTTCAGAAGCTTATCTCCTTCTAAATTGCCAGATACATTATGCAAAGTATTGACAGATAAGGAACAGAAAAATCAAAACTACACACTTATGTTTCATTTATTCTTGTTGTAGGACAGAATTTTTAGTGCAGAAGTCACACAGCAGAGTTCACACATCATGTACCACCTTCAGTTTTCCATTTTGGATGAATAGAGGCCTACTTAAATTACTTCAGTTTAACAGATCCAGGTTGGGGTTTTTTAATTCCCTCTTCTCTGGGAGGAAATTAAGCAAAGTGAACAGAGGGAGAATAACAGGTTGCCCCTCTT
>NW_015274306.1:0-367 GCF_001447785.1 Gekko japonicus
CATGGACAACTTATGTCTTAGATATGAACTCATTCATAGGTTTGGCAGGTTAGTGTATCTGTCACAACGTGGCACCATTTTTTCTTGGAACATTGTTGTGGGCATAGAGAGAACTGATTGGACTGAAAGTCATTACCAGCTTGCTAAATGCCAGACATTAGGTATTGTAAATGTAAAAAGCATGCTGTTGACTTATTCGCACCAGTGAGTTTAACCATGAAGGGAGCCTGAGGCTTGTTCATGTAACCACGGTTTGGTTTGCATCTGAACCAATAGGAGGATAATCATCTACCCTGTAGGGATAATTAAGATAAGACAGCACACAGAATGTTGCGGAAGTATAAGAGCTCAACTAGATGAGACATTG
>NW_015274307.1:0-368 GCF_001447785.1 Gekko japonicus
CCCACCAACCAAAAATTTCTGGCTATGCCTCTGCCTACCACCCCATCCTTTAAGCTGGAGATGCCGGTGATTGAACCTAGAACCTTTTGTGTGCCAAACTGATGCTCTACCATTGAGTCATGGCCTTTTTCTAAATTCTGATTTGTATGCAAGAAACTAAACCATGTGATTTGGACAACACAACAAAATGCAGTCAGAATGAAGACTTCTGAAAAGGGAAAGTCCTCAGTCTTGAGGCCAAAAGTAGGGGTGGGGGAGATTACAGCTCTGTTTGAAAATGGTAAATTATGTGTATAGCCACACTTTGGATTGGGGCTGTACAAGAAAGGGGGGGGGATTTAACCCTTCAACCCCTGCTCACTTTCTCT
>NW_015274308.1:0-367 GCF_001447785.1 Gekko japonicus
ATGGCAGGTCAGCTGGTGTGAACTTTCCATGAACTTTCCAACTGATTACTTTTACCTGTTGCTTATAGCAGACTTTATTATCCATCTCCCCTCCATTTCTTTCATGTCACATAGCCTAACTGCATGACTCATCTTATCAGCATAGATATGGGGAAATTGTGAGTACTTAGGAGGCTGCTCAAGCAATAAGCAATAGCTGTTTCATGCAGCACGTAGTCCCTGGCCTGCAGTAGGTGGTAATCAGCATGTAATTGAGTGAGTGGCACCATGTATGTATTCTTCCGGTTCTCATGCCCCTCAGAGTTACCTGCACTTTCAGATTCACCTGTTGGTGAAGATAACAGTCACTGAGACAGCACTCATCCAC
>NW_015274309.1:0-367 GCF_001447785.1 Gekko japonicus
GGGGGGTATCCTGGGTGTGTGAAAGGATCCAACCTAGTGATTAGTCAGTGAAAGCCTGTTTGTGCTTATAAGCATTAAAGGGAATTCAAAACATGCTCTGAAGCCATAACTAGCTTAAATTATGTGCCTCAGCCAGGTCTCCTTTGATTGTCTGGAGACCTGTGCTGCTGATCTGTGAATCTGTAAAGTCAACCTGTAAATAAATATATCTCCTTTGTTATTTGCATGTAACTCCTGCCTCAGTGGTCTCTGTGTTCTATTGGCTCGCCACAAAACTTACCTCGTGCCCGTGAACCCAAAGCCTTTACACAAGCTGTCCTAAGAACCTCTTATAACTGGGGGAAGGTTTACAGTTCTAAACAAACCT
>NW_015274310.1:0-368 GCF_001447785.1 Gekko japonicus
GGGTTTTAAAGACCTCAGTTCAGATATCTTGTGGGAGCTGAACAGTTGCTCAGACTTGAAGCACAGAATCTTGAATGTGAACAGGTCGGTCAGTCTCCCGAGCAGCTATTGCAGTGTAGTGTGTTGTCCATCTTCTTTTGCCACCGTGAAACTGGAAACATTATCCTGAGCAAGCAAACTAGTTAGAGTGCCAGTGAAGCTGGAGAGGTTGAACTGTTGATTCTCTCCTCCCCGTTCCCTGCCTTTCTCGGAAAAGACAGCATCCAGCGTATCAACTGTATAACCATCAGTTTGCGTGTCAAAAACCTTGCTGAAACATTCTCATCCATCCAACTTCTCACCCAGGTTAACATAAGAACATAAGAGAC
>NW_015274311.1:0-367 GCF_001447785.1 Gekko japonicus
TACTTGAGAGGAAGTGCAGAACGGAGGACGATAACTCTTCTGATACGTCCACTGATAGTGTTGACAACCTCCAGGTGGTAGCTGCAGATTTCTTGGGATTATAACCGATCTCTAGGCAACAGAAATCAGTTCACCTAGAAAAAATGGCCACTTTGGAAGTGGACTATATCATTATACCCCACTGAAGCTCCTCCGCTCCCCAAATCCACCCCCAAAATCTCAAGTATTTCCCAAAGCAGACCTGGAACCTCTATCTACCATGTAGCCGTACTATTTCTGTAAAGAAACCCAGGAGTGCATTCATAATCAGGCCACAGTCCCTGGCCTGAGGTACGTACCCTACACCAGATGCTCCTAGAGAATTTCA
>NW_015274312.1:0-368 GCF_001447785.1 Gekko japonicus
TGAGAATTTTGCCTCAGGATGGATTTTGGTCTGTCAACAACTTCAAATTCTTTCCACAAACAAACCTTTCTTTCAACATAAACTACATGATATTGTTAAATGACCCATGTTGAGTTCGTTTTCTGAGCTCAACAACTTAATCTGGTATAGACTTTGAGGTATAATGTTCTTTCAAGATCTTTTCAGATTAGCTAAATGTTCATCTTGTGGCTTCTAGGTTTGTAATGAACTTCGCGAGAGTACATTTTGCAGTCACAGCAAAAGAATTCCTATTGTTGGTTGTGTTTTCTGATCTTATTTACCATACAAGAGTGACTATCTCTCAACATATTACTGCCAATCTCCCTTTTCTGGATCAAGTTCCTCAA
>NW_015274313.1:0-367 GCF_001447785.1 Gekko japonicus
TCCTGAGTTCATTTCTGTCTTGTCTGGATTTGGCTGGTAGATCCCTATCTCTGATTCTCAAAGGTCTTCATAGCCTCCCTGAGACGAAATGTTAATGAGACAGAGTCGGGCACTATCAGCATAGCGATGCACCTTAATCCATCATGCGCTTTCTCCTAATGGTCTCACACGGGCGCAAAGCATCGTGGGGAGGCAAGATAGAATGGTCAAGGCAAGGAACGAGGCCCACAGCACAACCTTCTGAGACCTGCCCCAAAGAAAGAAGCCGAGCAACTATCAAAGGGCAGCGAGTTCTGTGCCCCAAAATAACCAACGTGGGTTATTCAAACTCACAGGACCAAGAGTAATGTGTTAAATTTTTAATACC
>NW_015274314.1:0-368 GCF_001447785.1 Gekko japonicus
GGTTGCACCATTGATTTATATAGGGGCTGCCATTCCCCTGGCGGTTCAGTGGTACCGTATCTGGACCCTTCCTGGCTGGAGGTCAGTGTGGGGTGGCCAGCTCTGTGCTGGGGGATACCTGGAGAATTTGGGAGTGGAGCCTGGAGAGGGCGGGGTGGGGTGAGTGGAAGGACTTCAGTGGCTATCATGCCACAGAGCCTGCCTTCCAGGGCAAGCCATTGGCTCCAGGTGAACTGATTTGTGTCACCTAGAGATCAGTCATACTCCCAGGAGATCACCGGCCACCACCTGGAAGTTCACAAACACACAAAAATGGAAATACAGTGAATGTAGTTGTGCCATCCAGGGGTCATTTTGTAGAAAAGGAG
>NW_015274315.1:0-367 GCF_001447785.1 Gekko japonicus
ACTGTGGTCAAAGTCAAAGCCACTCTGTAACACCAGGACATAAGGAATGAAGGCTGTTAAGTTTAATGAAAACCAAACCTTTTGAACAGTGGCCAGGGAACTTTAAGATCATCTTGGGTTGACCTGGTCATGTATGCTCTTGGGATTTTGTACATCTCTGTCCAAGCCTTGACGTTCCAGGCCTATGCTAATTGATCACTAGTTTCAGCCTGGAAACATTGGTTCAGTGAAAACCGCTGCACGCCGTCCAGTTTTCCCTTGTTCCTGCCATGTTGATACAGGATGGGTTTCAAGTAGGGATTATTATCTTTGCACATTGCTTAGATTTAACGACTCCACTGCAGACGTTTTACTGCTCTAGAATCTA
>NW_015274316.1:0-367 GCF_001447785.1 Gekko japonicus
TAGAGCAAAGGAACAGTATTTCTCATTTCTGTCTCCAGAGAGAACTCTCACAGTTTTATTAATTTACTCAGTCTGAAACTTTCACTCCCTTCTGGAACTCTAGGAAATAATCTTTTATCTCCACAACTTTTCTTCTAATTTTTCCGTTTTCTTATGTCATTCCTATGACATACTGTAGAAAGAAACCACACCAGACACAGAAGCAACACTCTGTTCCATGAACAGGAAGGGGCATAACGCTGAGGCATGACGGCAGAATAAAAAAAATGAAACAGGAGAGCAGGCTATTCTTAGAAAACAACATTGTCTTAAGATCACCTCTGCCAATGTGTGAGATATCTCTAGATGTGTGGATGAATACACCAAA
>NW_015274317.1:0-367 GCF_001447785.1 Gekko japonicus
CCATTTTATTCAGTTGGACTTACTCCCAGTAAAGTGTTCTTCAGGTTGCAACTTGCAGCTACAAAGCAGAGGGGTGATTGTGTCTTGTTCCTAAAGCTTATACAGACTTAGGTAGGTAGAATTCTGGGCCATATCACATTGTATTACAAGATGAGGGAAGTGGAATCATATTTTGCAACAAAGTAAAAAAGCTCCCTGCATGTAGGAAACTAGCATAACTGGCAGGAGCACTATTTAATCTGATCTTTAACATTAGTTCATCCATTTTCTCCTTTGAATCCAGTAAAAAAGGGGTGGACACAAATTTTCTTGTTTGGAAGTCCTGGAACACATGCATAAAAAGAAATTCATGTAACAGGCAAAGTAG
>NW_015274318.1:0-367 GCF_001447785.1 Gekko japonicus
AAACAGTCTTTATTTTTGACAGCCTTGCTCAGGTCTAAGGGTGAGGACAGAATAATAAATTTGCAGGATCTACTGAGTGAAGACCTTAAGTCTGTGTGTGTTTCTTCCAGCCTTGTACTGGAAGAAAGGGGTTGGGACAATTCTGAGTTTTGCCAAAATCACAGGCGCATTTGAATACAATTTAACCAGTCATGGATCTTCCCCCATTTAAGTTAATGCACATTCTAAAGTTATACTATTTCCATTTTAATAGTGACATCCCATTGATTTCAGCTGGTTCCGGCTGCAGTAACTCTGCATGGCGCTGTACAATGTCAATACTTCTCTTCCAGCCAGAGAAGGAGAAGATGCTTGCCTACTTGTGTGT
>NW_015274319.1:0-367 GCF_001447785.1 Gekko japonicus
GCCCCTGTGAGATGCTAAGAGAAGGAAGGGTGCTTGAGGCCTAACAGGGCATGCCAGCAAAACATATTCAATTCCCCCAAGTGGTCTCCACCAAGGGAGACCTTTATACGAAGCCTGCAAACTGGGATCTCTCTCCTTTACAGAAAAAAACCCCCAGAAGTGTACCTAGATCTCCCAATGGAAGCTGTTGCTATATGCCGGGAACTGAAGCCCATAACAATACAACTGAGATCAGCTAACATACGTTACCGATGGTAAGCCCCAGCGAAGCTACAAGTTGTGCAAAATGGTACTTCTCTACTGGCTTTGGATATTGACTCTGGCATTTACCTCCTTCAGCAGCTCAGATTTCAACATCCAACAGATA
>NW_015274320.1:0-367 GCF_001447785.1 Gekko japonicus
ACACAACTATTGTGCTGAAATGAGGCATAAACTAAAGCAGCCTCACCTTCAAAATCCTACCTCAAGAACTTAGGAACAACTTTTTCTTTTAAACTTCTCAACTGTAGCAAGCTCATTAGGAGCTTTCCTTTCACCTGAAAACAACTGGGAAGCTTCAGTCACAATTGCTACATCCGTGTAGCAATTGTGGACTGGAGACTGAGAAACTACTCTTAACAAGTTAGCTGCCTACTGTTTGCTCAATCTCACATGTTTCAAAGAAAATATAGCCCAATCTGCTTTTAATCCTATTCAGTTTACCTTTATGTCACTATGCTAAATCAAATATAAATAGCAAGAAGTAGAAAGTGAGATGTTGCCAAAACAG
>NW_015274321.1:0-367 GCF_001447785.1 Gekko japonicus
AACTCCCCAGGCTGTGCCTCCAAATCTACAGAAATTTTCCAACCCGGAGTCAGCAATCCTAGTGTGTTCATAAGTCATCTTGTACCAGGCTACTTAAGGATTTAAAGCTCTGAAGGTGTGCAAAGTAAAGTTACTAAAAGGGCTGTAAAAAGGTACATTTCTTCCAGCTTTGTATTTGTATTATTTGTAGTCTTACATTGCTCACAGCTTCTTGATATTAGATGAATCACAGCAGAGTGTTCTTTAGAGTATTTACTGCATATCAGAACTATATCTTTACCTTTTAAATGCTCTTGGCAAATCCAGAGTATTTTTCTCATACGTTATGTTTGGGGCCATCTTGATCATCTGAACGAAAAGATGCTTA
>NW_015274322.1:0-367 GCF_001447785.1 Gekko japonicus
GCCTATCATACTCAGAAGGTACTGTGGTCAACTGAGAAGAAAGGGAAAAGACGGTTGCAAGTATTTTCTCCACTCTCAGCTGCATCATCTTTCTTCTCCCATTTCACCCAGTCAACAAGGCAGTTAAGCTAGGATGCATTAGAAAAGGGGAGGGCTAGAACAACATGGTGATACTGATAATAAAACGGTGTGTTCCAAGCTCTCTGGGAACTCCAGTTTTATTCCTATTAAAATGATTTTTTTGACTTTATTCTCCCAAAGCCCCACTTATTGAGGCTAGAATCAGAGCTAAGATTGTCCATCTGTGTGGTTAACTGAGTTTAAATTGATTGGTCTGTGGGCCAAAGTAGATGTTATGGCATCCATG
>NW_015274323.1:0-367 GCF_001447785.1 Gekko japonicus
CCTCAGCTTCTTTCCCCTTCATTTGTTACATCCCTTAGGCAAATTTTAGACTGTAATCTCTTCCAGGTACCACTGTTTACATTGATGATACTACATGACAGCTGTTTATTGAAGCGAAATAAAATAAAAATGTGAGGAAGTTAGACTCGGTCTTGGGATTTCTGGTTTCAGGAAGTTTACTGGAGGCTTCTGTCCCTATCCTACCTCACAAATATTAAGTTCTTGACATGGGGGACAAAATCAGTTTGAAGTGTTCTTGTACATGATTTCTTCTGTCCCTAGCCTACCTCACAAGGTTGTTATGAAGAAATAACTGGTATCACTCCATCCAGGAACAACACCATGAGCTCCTTGGAGGAAGAGTGGG
>NW_015274324.1:0-367 GCF_001447785.1 Gekko japonicus
TAGCATGAAGGGGATAAAGAGGACACAGAAGGACACACTGCTGGATAGCCTTTAAGAACCAAAGGTTTGAATGGGGCTTCTGGAGTTCACAAAAAAGATTGTTGTACCTTGTGCAGCCAGGGTCCCCCCCCCTCCTGTTCTGCTGCCTTCTCTCTCTCCAGCTGATTTTATTTATAGCAATTTCTGCAGTCAGAATAAATTAGGTAAATTTAGTAGATGCATGCTTGATTTGCATAATTCAGTGGAAGAACATTATTTCTCATCTTTCAGACCATATGACACCCCCACCTGTAATCACTAAATTGGCTTCCTAACTGATCCTGCATCCTGTCCAAACTCACTTTTCCTATCAAAACCCTCCATGGAA
>NW_015274325.1:0-367 GCF_001447785.1 Gekko japonicus
CAGGAAGTGACATTCTGATATACCGACAGAATTACTCCTCTGGTCAGTTAACACATATTAACACAATATGCTCCACCTTCCCTGGTCTTAATCAGATGAGCCACTGTTTTCAGGAAAGGTGTTTGTTGATCGGACTCTAATAGATAAAATGAGAGGTGAAGTTTGAGGACTAATGGATAGATTAAAAACTAATATGTCCTCATATCTAAATGGCATATACCTGAGGGTCCTTAACTCACATTAGAAAAGTTGATCTTCTAACCAGTGTATGTAACGTTACTAAAATCAGTCTTCTTACCAGAGGACTGGAAAGTAGCAAATACAATACCAATTTTAAAAATGAGATCCTGAGGAGATCCAGGAAATT
>NW_015274326.1:0-367 GCF_001447785.1 Gekko japonicus
AAATGGCTGCTTCGGAATGTGAACTCTGCAACATTTTACCCTGCCGAGGTCTCTCCCCTTGCCAAATCCCACCTTCCTCAGGCTCTGCCTTCCAGTCTCCAGGAGTTTCCCCCACCCAGCGCTGGCAACCCTAGGCAAACCGGATGACACACTTTCCCCAGGTTCACCCCAGGGATGTGCCTTCATTTTGTTGAGTCCTGGAACTCCTTTTAAGAGCACAGGTGGGGCCCGATTCCGGTCAGGACCGCCATGGTGAGGGAGCTCTTACCTCCCCCATGCTGTTTTGGGTCAGACAAATGGGACAGGGGAAGGCAAGAGCCCCTCCTGCCCCTAGGGTGGCCAGCTCTGCGTTGGGAAATACCTGGAG
>NW_015274327.1:0-367 GCF_001447785.1 Gekko japonicus
TTTTGTGGTTATTGTTGTGTAAACTGGTGCTGGGAATATATATATGTATTAGCTAACTTGGGTCAATGCCATATGGAAGAAGTTAACAGGACAAAAAGGGGGTGTTCAGAGAAGGAAGATTACATATCTTAAAGACAGCATGTTTTGAGGTCATACAAGTTAATGCACTAACATATACTGCGGCTGCTTGGGCCTGGCCATGTTTCTTGGAAAGCAGGCTGTCGAAGAAGAAATTTTATGTCTAAAGGAAGCAGTTATTGTCATAGGAGGTCAGTGGTTGCCAATCTTTGGGTAGGGCCTCGAGATCTTCTGCAATTGCAACTGATCTCCAGATAATGGAGATCAGTTTTCCTGGAGACAATGGCTG
>NW_015274328.1:0-367 GCF_001447785.1 Gekko japonicus
TGTTAACTTAGAATATACACAATTTAACATAACAATAAGATAGAGTGACAATATCAAGGTTAAAAATAATTGTTAAACATCCAGCCGCTTCCAGAAAAATACATAAGTTACAACAGGAACCAGCCTCAACTTCCTTCAAATACCCCAAAATCTTCCTGTGTAAGAAGGTCTCTGATAATGTTCTGAAGACCTGGATGGAGCTGCCAGGCAGGCTCCCTTGCTATGGGGTTCCATAGACCAAGGGCCATGTGAGGAAAGTAAAAAGGCTTTTAACAGAATTACCTAAAGCTGTAATTGTTGGTTTCCCTGAGGAGACTATTTCATTAAGAGCCACACTACAGAGAAAGCCCTTGCCCAAACCACCTTT
>NW_015274329.1:0-367 GCF_001447785.1 Gekko japonicus
GTCTTCTTTGACCTTCAATCTTTCAATGGATCTGCATAGCTGCTTGCAATTTTTGTCTACAGTTGTGGAGGCACTCTGATTTTTACAAATAGGACAGCAACAAACAGCTCTGTGTTCTGCCACAGAAAAAGTCCTCCAGATTTCTAGTTGGGTCCACAAGGCTGTGCTCCCTCATTATTTCACTGGGTCCAAAAGGACTGGAGGGTGCCACAAAAAAGGCCTTTGATCAGTCCTGTCCTTCCACTGTCATCTTTTGGGGGTGGCTGCTTTGGCTCTGCCCATGGGGCCTGCGCCTTTGAGATGCTTCACTGTCATGGGACTTGTGATGCCTGCACATCTATGCCATTGTGCAAAACATCAGGTCAAA
>NW_015274330.1:0-367 GCF_001447785.1 Gekko japonicus
AAAAAAAAAATCATTTCCAGATGTTATATATTGATACCCAAGAGACACCCTAAAAGTCACGAGATAACAATGACCAACAGACGCATGATGCTCTGGTAAGAGATGCCACTGCCGATACAGCAGTGTACCAGATAACAATGACTAACAGACACATGATGCTCTGGTTAGAGAGGCCACTACTGATATAATCCAAATTTTTATCTCTTTACACCTAGAATCTCCTGCTGGATTTTATAATTTTGGATTTAAAATAATGTTTAGGAGCATATTGGACATCAAATATTCTGCTAATATCAGATTTTTTAGTAAAGGGGACAATTGCTGCAATAACTAACCGCACAGATTATAAAAGGATTAGCTCAAAGAA
>NW_015274331.1:0-367 GCF_001447785.1 Gekko japonicus
TCTCTACCTGCTCTTTCCCATGCTGGCTTTAATGATGGCTTAGCATTAATTGTGGCTCCTTTTCCTAGTGGCCCCGGTCTGAAGTGTATTTGCAAACCCTGGAAAAGAGGGAAACCTGGTTAGTGTTGGAGCAGATAAAATCTACCAGCCATGGTTAAGGCTGAAAGAGGAATTTGCCCCAGAATGGGGGATGAAGGGGAGCAGACCACCTTCCCTGGCCAAGCCGGGTCTGTACCATTCTCTGTGTCGAATAGGTTTTATGCCTCCGCTGGATTGAAAAATCACAGCACCAAGAGGCGCTGGTTGGTTGTCGGCCATCTGCACTTGTTAGTGTGTGGCTCCGAGCCTTTGGCTTCTTGCGGGTTTC
>NW_015274332.1:0-367 GCF_001447785.1 Gekko japonicus
CTGCTGCATAAATAAGTTTGCTCTGGAACTCCCAGAACGTTGAGGTCCACGTCATCATGGGCTTCCTGTCAGTCAGCCTACTCTAACAAGTCCTTTGTTTCTGTGCAATTTTATTCTTGCTGGGAGGGGTATACTCAGGATTATTCACTTTTAGATGAATAGGAATGACTCCTCCTTCAACAATTTTGGTCTCAGAGGAAGCAGACCAAGAACAGTGATTTAGGGTTGATTCACATGTTGCAAAGTCCTCAAGTCCCCCACACTGCCACTAGGTGCCCTATAGATCATGCACACTCTGGGAATTTCATGGCTCAGAGCTTAATTCCTAGGCATTCCGGGGGGCTTCTTCCAATCAGGATCATGGCAT
>NW_015274333.1:0-367 GCF_001447785.1 Gekko japonicus
AGCTTAGAGGGAACACTGCTGCTGACTGTGTAAGTCCTCTTTCCCCAAGGACTACACAAAGCCATCTCTGTTTATATGTTATGTATGGAATGGTCTGGTTGTTGCTGTCATATGGTTGCTGTCACAAAGACATGTGCAATATCTGCTCAATGGTTAAGAAAGACAGAAGTTAAGAAACAAGGTTTAACGTTTCTTTCCTTGTATTATGAGGATGACCTGTTTCCCCTTCCAAAGTATAGGGAAACCTCATTTGTCTCCCAATATTTTGAATGTGGATTAGAGATAATTCTGAGACTTCTACCTCGACTTGTGCAGATCAGCAAGGACCACTGAGATGGATTAAGGGTATTTTCATGTATGAAGCTTA
>NW_015274334.1:0-368 GCF_001447785.1 Gekko japonicus
CCATCGGGAAGAGGAGTAATGATGGCTGATCATCTCTGTACTTCATCATCATAATATTTAGCAGATGGCGGGATTCTTGGGATAGTCCGTTCCACTCGTCTGGGTGTGCGTCTGCTCATTTCGGGTCATGCCCTAATTGTGCCAGCCCAGCCCATAGCAAAGGGGTGATCGCATATGAGAGGAGCGAGTGGAGGATTCCAGCTCAGCAAAATGACACAGATGGGGACGGATGGACGTGCAGAGGCGTTCAGATGGCTATGCCATTGCTTTCCTGTTGTGGAGGACACATGAGCTTTGGGAGCCCTTTAAGGGGCAGAGAGATAGTCACAACATCCAGTTCCAGATTATGCATGGGAAAGAACAGGTAG
>NW_015274335.1:0-367 GCF_001447785.1 Gekko japonicus
AAAATAGCCCAAGGCTGCAAACCAGCACACAATGAGAACCCTTAAATTGCACTTAAATAAATGAGTATTTCAGGCAACCTACGTGTCTCAGAGGGAATTTCAAACAGGGTTACCCCAGTCACAGTAACAGCTACACAAGACTGGCTCGGAGCACTGTCTTGGTTGGGAGCTGGAAGATATTGGCACAACATTTCTCACAGCCATTTCTAGACTTGTGTGAGAGATGTTCACCAGCATCTTACAGCAGTTTCTAGATTGCCCCCAAAAGATTGGTGCCTGCCCATGGAGCAGGCACCGGCAATTGTCTGCCCCCCCTCCTTGAAGGAAGCACGAGGGTAGGGGGAGCCAATTGGGGCTCAGCATGGGA
>NW_015274336.1:0-367 GCF_001447785.1 Gekko japonicus
AATTTTATTAGTCTTTAAGGCGCTACTGGATTCCTATTCATATCTTAAAGGTGTCTCTGTCAAATCCGTACCCACAGCTTAGAATGCCAGACTGTCTTAGGGTATAGCTATACCAGTGAACTTTTATGGTTGAAGTAGGTTAGGATATGTCTAAGGCAGGGGTCTCCAGCCTTTTTGTGCTTGCAACCTGGCATCTTTGGAATTTTAGCACAGGGTGGTGGGTACAACCACA
Source organism: Gekko japonicus (assembly GCF_001447785.1). Taxonomy (NCBI): domain Eukaryota; kingdom Metazoa; phylum Chordata; class Lepidosauria; order Squamata; family Gekkonidae; genus Gekko; species Gekko japonicus. Next base: position 233 of record NW_015274336.1, read on the forward strand.
GAATGGCTGTCACAGGGGGCGAAGTTGTACACACAAAGGAAGCCCAGTGCTGTAGAGAGGTAGGGTAATTTGAAAAATACCAGTGGGAACAAGGAGTGAGAGGGACTAAAACCAGCACTGTGATGGCAGCTGCCA
>NW_015274337.1:0-367 GCF_001447785.1 Gekko japonicus
ACCCACCACGCATACCTACATGTTTTTCGTATCTCAGAAAAACACACTCGCTATTTCCTAGATTTGGTGGTGGTTCCCGTTTTATTTAGAACGGACCACAAAGCAGGGTATAAGCTTTCGGGTTCCACAGAACTCTTTGTTTGTCTGGTTAGATGTTTGGGGCAATAAAGGAAGTGGGGAGAAAAACTCATGTTTCTAAAAGGAGCAGGAGTCCGAGAGGTTAAGCTAGAATAATAATTTTGTTTGGTCTTTAAGGTGCAACAGGATTCAGGGATTTTTGTTGTGACCGGCACACACGGCTAGCCATCTGGGATTTTTTTTTGCTTTCTGGTGCACAAGAGGGAGGGAGGGAGATCATCAGATCTCA
>NW_015274338.1:0-367 GCF_001447785.1 Gekko japonicus
TATTTCCAAACCCAGAGCTGGTAACCCTATCATGCACTGAGCTTCGCAACAGAGGGGGGATTTGAACGCATATCTCCCCGTTTCCAGCCCAACACGCTGAGTGCAACGGCGCTTACCGGGCTCTAGGGGGAGCTCTGCGTGCCCGTTCACCATCCCGTTCATCAGCTCCGCCTCTTCCAGCTTCACCTGCGTGGGAGGATGCAGCCGTAGCTCTTCCTGGATTTTTTCCAAACTGAGCTTCGTGGGGGCGCAGCTGGTGTAGTTGAAGCGGCTTTTGACTTTCTGAATGACGTTGTCTGCAACGGAGGAGGCAAGCGACGCTGATGTGACATTTCAAGGTGTTGGCACTTACCTTTGAAGCCCTACA
>NW_015274339.1:0-367 GCF_001447785.1 Gekko japonicus
CACACAATGTTTATTCACTTCAGTCCATTAGAAATCATAGGGCAAATTAGGAAAAAATGTGTTTCAGTTCATGTTGATTAAGAAGATTGATTAGCCTATTATGCAATTATGGCAAGACAGGAACTACATCACTCTCAGACTGCAGAGCCTTTCCAGAAGCAGGGAGGAGGAAGAAATGGGGACATGCTCAGGCTGATGTTATGCACACTTAAATCCCACTGATTTCATTGAGGGAGGGAGACAGGATTTAGGATTCCATGCAATTAACTCTCGTGGTGAAATCAATGGTATTTCAAAGTTAGCAGGCTGGGAAGAGTTTAGTGCCATCCAAACCAGAAGCCTATTATGCATGGGTATTTTCCCTTGC
>NW_015274340.1:0-367 GCF_001447785.1 Gekko japonicus
GCCTTTGCTTACAAACTGTACTTATTTAGTTTGGTCTGTCTGAAATAATTTTAAAGATAAGGAGACAAGAATTATTTGACTGGATTAAAATTCAGCGTTTTTCTGTTTGCCTCAGCTGATACAATTCAAAGCTCTCAAGTAGGCAGGGCTGCTTTGGAGGGGACAAAATTGTGGGAGCCTTGGAACTGACCCCCACATGCTTGTTTCTTCTTAAATATTTATTAACCCCCCCCATGAGGACTAGCATTGCCAACTCCTGGTTTTGAAATTCTTGGCGATCCAGTGGAGGAGCCTGGGGGAGGGCTGGAGTTTGGAGACGAGAAGGAGCGCAACAAGGATTGTGATGCTATAAAGTTAGAGTTGCCAG
>NW_015274341.1:0-367 GCF_001447785.1 Gekko japonicus
GCTCAAAAAGGTTGGAGACCCCTGACTTAAAGTGAGATCATAGTGAGTATCCACTGATTACACTAATTACATCCACAAAAGCTTATGCTGGAATAAAAATTTGTTGCATTTAAGTACCACAAGACCCCTGTTTATAATAGCATAGTTATAACTTCTAGAAACTAAACTCACCATTTCCAGTTCTTTTAAGCTCCATTTCCTGCATATGGATTTTGCTTGGAGTCATTCGAATTGGAACAGGGTGAACAATAGCAGTATCCTAAGACAGAGAAGAATAACATTTTGATATATAGTTTAAACCATTACTCTAAGCTGAGGTCCTTCATTTTTTTATCTGTGTGGTGCTTCCACCATGCAAGGAGACAGG
>NW_015274342.1:0-367 GCF_001447785.1 Gekko japonicus
GAACCATCTTCAAGGGCTGTCCCACATACTGCATGATGCAGTAGTCTAGTCCTGAGGTCACCAGAGCGTGGATCAGTATGGCCCGTTAGATGTCTCGAGAAACAGGGTGAACTTCTGAACGGAATACACTCGAAGGAAGCATTTTTTACAATGCCTGCCTGTTTTTTGTAACAGGAAATCTGGATCTACGGGAACTATTACACCATTAAACAAGCTTTTCACTTAAAGCTGCACTCCATCAACAGTGGGGAAAATTAGACAACTGAACAGAAAGCTCTAACCAGCCAGCATCACCTCTGTCGTATCCAGATTCAGTTTCCATTTATCCTCCCTCGGCTAGTGTTCCCTCTAAGCTCACAGGTTTTTA
>NW_015274343.1:0-367 GCF_001447785.1 Gekko japonicus
TCCCAATCCAGAGCTGGCAACCCTGTATATAATGCTCACATGTATGTAATACACACATGCAGGAGAATGGTGGCAGAGCTCTCATGAGACAGAATGGCCTGCATCACTTCAGGTTGTGGCTTCCAGCTCTAAATATTCACCTGCATTTTAAAAAATACTGAAAGCAAGCATAAAAGTAGCAAAGCAAGAAGAAAGATCATAGTTCCTTCTCATTGCTTATAGGGAGTTTGCAAAACTAAATCATTCCAAAATGCGTTCTTCTGCCCACAGTCCATGCTATCCTCTCAAATGTTTGCCACCCCATTCTCCTGCATGTGAGACGACTATTGGTCCACTATTGGTCAGTATTGTCTGCTCAGACTGACAG
>NW_015274344.1:0-367 GCF_001447785.1 Gekko japonicus
TCCAGTGTCAGAATTCCAAAGGTGCCTGCCTGTAGGCTCAAAAAGCTTGGGGATCCCTGTTTTAGAATGTGGTGCTTGATGGGTTCATATATTCCTGGACTATATATCAAATGCAAGGGCTTATTTGGGGAAACTGTGACTGAGACACATGAATAGGAGCACATATCTTCAGAAGCGTTAAACTGAGAGGTGATTCTAGAGGACACAGGGGTTCAGCCCTTCTGTTTGTTATTGAAAAGCTGTGGTAAATTTATATCCATATACTTCAAATCATAGGCGCTCTAGGGGAACCTCAGGTGTAAGTTAAGGTTGTGAATGATTGCGGCAGCAATGGAAAATTCTCTGGGCACAACATGCTTTATTTTTG
>NW_015274345.1:0-367 GCF_001447785.1 Gekko japonicus
GCCTGCTTTGGTGGGGAGGACGGGGTATACATTGAATAAACAAATATAAATAAATAACTGGGGGAGGGGAGAGTTTCTTTCCTCCAGACACTGGCCAACTGAGAGACCACCTTCGCGTCAGTAAGGTGGCTGTATCAAGTGCTTGAACCTGTGAAGCAGGGACAGACCATGGGCCATGTAGACTGGATTTGTATCGTCCCTGAGTAGCAAAAGCTCTCCAGAGTCTTCAGGCATAAGTCTTTTCCAGCTCTGTTACCTGGGGTCCTGTAAATACAGGCACCAGGGGTAGAAGCCGGAACCTTTTAGATGCAAAGCGTGTGTGCTCGACCTCAGCTGTGACCCCCGTGCAACCTGGGAAGGGTCTTGA
>NW_015274346.1:0-367 GCF_001447785.1 Gekko japonicus
TTTTTTTTTGCAAATTGCCACTTTAATTAAATGGTTGGCAAATAGACAGTGCTCAGTGGCATATATAAATTCATGCTGTCAGTGTCTTAGACCGCCATATGGTGAGGAGAATTTGAGTTCTCAACGGTTGAGCTAATCAGGTGGACTTCATTATATGGTAGTTGAGCGGCAGAGATTGTGTGGTGTATTGAATTGGAATGGTAGCCGATAAACAGAAGATGGATGGGTGGGGAAGTAGAATCTGTCTATGTAGTTTAGTTTTGCCACTACAAACTCCTCATTCATTATTACAGTCATGTATTTTAATACTGTTGTAGGCTTAGTGTAAAACTACATGGAACTGAATTTACTACAAAACCACTGACAT
>NW_015274347.1:0-367 GCF_001447785.1 Gekko japonicus
ATTTTGTCAGGGTTCAGTTTCAATTTGTTCCTTCAGCCATTTAACCACAGCAGTCAGACAGTGGATCCAAAACCTCTAGCAGACCCCCAGGAAATCTGGATAACCAATTAGGAAGCTGGGTGTCACCACTATACAGATGGCATCCAATTCCAAAACTACAAATCGTTTCCTCTAATGGCTTTACAAAGAGATTGATTAGCACAGGGGATAAGACCGCACCCTGTGGAACCCCAAAGGACAAATCCCACACTCATGATAACTGGTCTCCAACAGCAACCCTTTAAGTCTGGTCCATTAGGAACAATTTAAACCAATCAAAAGCTCATCTCCTGATACCTGCTTCTGCCTCCAAACATTTCACCAAGGT
>NW_015274348.1:0-367 GCF_001447785.1 Gekko japonicus
CCACAAGAAACCCAGATTGACCCAGGTGCCGACAACCACTTTGATAATGCCTCTGGTCATTTCAGGATTTCGACTTCAACATCGACAGTCCAATCTATGGGTTTGGGCACTTCAGATCCTTCGACATCAACCATAGGATCTCTGTCCCCACTTCTAGCGGAACCTACTCCACCACTAACCACCCTTCCACCAGGCCAGGGTGTTATCCCTATTTTCTCTCAATCCCTATTGGTACATTCCACGCCTCCAGCACAACCTGACACCAAGAGCCGCTGCACTATCAAGCGTCACTGGATTGAAGCACCTCAATCACCTCATGAGGATCCTTGTCCTCGCAGCTCTTGTCATCGGTCTCGATTGTGGAGCT
>NW_015274349.1:0-367 GCF_001447785.1 Gekko japonicus
AGTGGTGGATCCCCGAAGGGAGAGCCGGTTGCCCCATATTATACAAAAGGGGGGTGTGTGGTTTCGTGTGGCACGAGGGCGCACGGGACCCATAGAACAGTTACTCCTCCCGGCCGAGTACCAAAAGGAAGCCATGGTGTGGGCACATGAGCATCCCTGGGCGGGTCACCAGGGCTTCCAGAATTCCATGGCTCGGATACTAGCCCACTTCTTTTGGCCCACGGTGGCCAAGGACGTCCGAGGGTTCTGTCGGTCCTGCGGCGTATGTCAGCGGATGTCTAATAAGGCCGCCCCACGGGCCCCGCTGTCCCCTATCACTGTGGTGGGGGAACCCTTCGAAAAAATTGCAATGGACTTCGTAGGCCCC
>NW_015274350.1:0-367 GCF_001447785.1 Gekko japonicus
GCTATCGGCTCTTCGACACAATGGAATAGAGAAAGTGTCAAGGATGGATGTGAACTGGACAGGCTGGGGTTCAAATGCTTTTTCAGCCAGAAACCTCACCAGGTGACCCCCCATTGCTGTATCTCTACCTGATCTGCCACAATGGGGTTGTTATGAGATTAAAACAGGATCACCTCTTGCATGCTGCCCCTGGAGAAAGGGCAGCACACAAATATGGAAGACAGAAAAAAGAAAAACCTGGAGCAGGATGAACCATCCTGAAATTCATTTTTTAAAGGAAGCGACAGGATTAGGAGCTGGGTGATGAGCCTGCAAGTATCTCCAGCACTGCAATGTTGAGCAACACCCACCTACCACTACCCCCCCC
>NW_015274351.1:0-367 GCF_001447785.1 Gekko japonicus
AAGCCACAAAATCCTGCCTACGGACCTGGCACTAACTTACTTGCCTCTCCTTCAAATGCTGGTCACCAGGTTTGACCCTCTCTTCACATTTCAAGAGGAGGCAGGCAATGGCAAAAACCACCTCTGCCCATTGCTTGAAAACCCAACATCGGGGGTCACCAACGTGGTGCCCACGGGCGCCTGCTGCCATCTTTCCTGGTGCCCACTAAGTGCTTTTCAAAAGTGGGCGGGTAGCTCTTTTGCCCAACAGGGCTTCCAACTTGCTATGCAGATTTAAAGGCATCCTGTTAAACAGAGCTCCTGCCCAAAATGTTAAACTAGAGTTGCAAATCCCCAGTTGGGGGCCAGGGGATCCAAGTATAAAACT
>NW_015274352.1:0-367 GCF_001447785.1 Gekko japonicus
TTCTTCTCTTCTCTTCTTCTTCTTCCCCAAGATCTTTTGGGTATGGTGGCTACCTTTTGGGTATGGTGATCCTCAAGTTACTTGTTATGGTGACCCTGGGCCCACTTTTTACGGGCATTGTGTCTCACTTTTGGGTAGGAACCTACAGGTAGGGAAATAGTGCTCTGAAGGTGCACAGATGCTTTTGCTTTTTTAGGCTAGAGCCTTCCGGCCCCTTTCGGCCGATGTAATTATGCCAGAATAATCTCGTTAGTTTTCAGGGTGATGCAAGATTCTTTGTTCTGTACTTGGTTCTCACAGTACAAGAACTCATGGGCACTCAAATGAAATTGATGAGTAGTAGGGTTAGAACAGATGAAAGGAAGTA
>NW_015274353.1:0-367 GCF_001447785.1 Gekko japonicus
GTCTTTGGTAGAGGTCTTTTACCTCACTTACTGTCTGATAATGTTAATTGGAGATGCCAAGGATCTTTAAACTGGGATCTTCTGCATGCAGAGCAGATGCCCTACTGTGGCTTGTTGCCTTTCTTGCCTTCCCAGCACACTGGAATGCTTCCAGTATCATACCGAGTTCTTCTCCAACTCTCCAATGTCAGCCATCGACCAAAGACAACCTTGCCAGCACATCTTCCTCCCCTTTTCTTTAAGCCTACTTTTGCCGTGCTAAACTCGGGGCCAGGCCACAGGACCCGTGTCCGTTAGAGCGGCAATTTCTTGCACTGGTTGGACCGAAGGGGGGGAGGAGACGTTGGTCTCCCCTGGAAAATTTCGG
>NW_015274354.1:0-367 GCF_001447785.1 Gekko japonicus
CAAAAAAGAAAAAAATTGGTTCCCATGCCAGGAAGGATTCATAACGCGTAGGAGATGTTTTTCAACCCCTTTGGCAGAGCACCCTCTTCTGTGCCTTCTCCCCTCTACCCCTCATTACTCAGCCCCTCAACAAGACGCTATGAGTTGGAACCACAGCCATCTTTGTAGCCCCTTACTGGCCGAGACAGAGCTGGTTAACCACACTTTGTCTGGTAGCCAAGGGCAGGACACAGTCCTTTCCCCACACTTCTGACCTCCTCCACATCAGGGAAATCTACCACCACAGTCTCCACAGACTCAACCTAACTGCTTGGTTTGTCCAGCCAAAATAGGAGAATATTCTCATGAAATATGGGATATCCTACTT
>NW_015274355.1:0-367 GCF_001447785.1 Gekko japonicus
TAGCCGTTTCTACATAATCCCTCTGTGTGAATCTGCCAGATTCTCCCTCTGGCTCGTTTCAGTGACTGCATTTCAATAAACATTGGGGTGGTGTGAGCACAGCCTGCTACCTTACCCGAGTGCTAATCCTCTTCCATGCATGAGATACCTCTAAGGCTTCACACAGGTCTTTCCTGTTTTCCTTAAAAGATAAACAGCCCACTGAATTGAAAAACGAAAAACACCCATAGGTCCTCTGGCCAGTTCTGCGGAAGCCTTCCGAGCAGGTACTTACTCTGCTTTCCCCCCCTAAAATAATGCGTATTCATGTTTAACTGATTGATGCATTTTGGGACATTTTGCTTCTGTAGACCTTTTTACGATTAAA
>NW_015274356.1:0-367 GCF_001447785.1 Gekko japonicus
TGCTCTTTAATATCTGGGTTTTTGCTTGGTTTATCTCAGCCTTCCTTAAAAACAGTGGCTGATGTTTGGGGCAATAGCTACATTGTAGCAGCCGCCACATTAATAGTCTGTAAAGATTGCCTGCTTCTCCTGATTACAGGAGATGGGCAAGATGCTTCTTTAAGACAAAGGCCCTAACTTGAGTGAGCATGAAGGTTTCATGGGAGATTATGGTCGTTAACATTGAGATGGGAAAGGAATTGGCATAGCAAGGCTGTGATGCTAAATTCTGCAAAGTGCTCTCGAGCTGTCTGAATTCTGAATTCAGACCTTCCTTTTGTCCTATACTGTGATATCTTAAAACAAAAGGCATGTGGGGTTACTGTAT
>NW_015274357.1:0-367 GCF_001447785.1 Gekko japonicus
CCAGCTTTTTCACTCAATCTCACCCAGTTTTAGGGGGGTGCATTTGGATGTTCCTGAACTGAGAATATACCTGAAATTCACTGTTTCATGTTTGCAGAGATATCTGAAATGAGCTAAAACATTCCTGAAATTCCAAGAGTAACAAAAAATTATCTTGCAGCAGTGCAGGAGGCCACCTGCCATTTTCCAGCAATTGGGGGCAGGGTCTGCCAACCTCTAATGCTGGTAGTAGAGACTATAACTAGGAGAAAGGCTTGCAGCATAGTCCTGGAGCTGCCTGCAGGCTAATGCAGCCAAGTAAATCCAGGATCAGTTCAGTCCTTCCTTTCCTTTTAAACTTTAGAGAATGAGGATAGACCTGGCTTGA
>NW_015274358.1:0-367 GCF_001447785.1 Gekko japonicus
AGTTTTTAAAAAGAAGAAGGCGAAAGAACAGCTTCATAATCAGCAGAGAGGAAGCGCCGGGCTGCCGTTGTCAGGGCGCCGACATTGATTTCAAGGGGGTTTCATAATAATTGCAAATCACTCATCTCCTTGATTCAGATTTCGAAATGAGCCAAGTTCCTCCTCTTCTAACTTTGCTCAGCATGAGGTCACGGCAGCCGGAGCAGCAAGTGACCAGGATTTCTGCCTTCAACAGCCACATGCCCGGGCAAGTGCCCCAAACTGAGAAGTCCCATGCTACAAACAGACACACTACGGATAAGGTTCCCAAGTCCCCCTTGGCCACCAGCGGGGGATGAGGGGGTAAGTGTCAGGTTCCACAGCCAAC
>NW_015274359.1:0-367 GCF_001447785.1 Gekko japonicus
AACATCTATATGTGCCCCCTCGCCCAGATGGCTTGGAGTTTCAGCCTGGATTGTCAGCAATATGTGGATGACACCCAGCTGTATCTGCTGATGGACAGCCAACCAGACATCGCCCCATGACACCTGACCGAGGGCTTGGAGGCTGTGATTGGGTGGTTGCAACAAAGCTGGCTAAATCCATTGAAGATGTAGGTCCTGTGGCTGGGGAAGGAGAATTCAGGGTTAGGATGTCAACTCCCGACTCTTGGTGGCATGCCACTAACACCAACTCCAACAGTGAGGAGTCTGGGTGTGGTCTTCGATGCCTCCTTATCAATGGAGGCCCGGATCACAAACACTGCTAGGCTGGCATTCTTGTACCTACACC
>NW_015274360.1:0-367 GCF_001447785.1 Gekko japonicus
CCCCCCAGACAAACCCGTAAATGGTGCTCTTTTTTCCTGCTAATGATGGCAGTTTGGCAGTGTTATCTGCTGAGATAATCAGCTTTGGTAGCAAGAAACATTTCTCATCACTCCCTTTTTGGCCTGGCTTGCTGCAAAAGGACATGGGCCGTGTAAACGGAGCCTGTGAAAGGAGGCTGTTGAGAGACAGAGGTCGCCAAGTCTCCATGCGTGATTCTGTGTGCACTCTTAGTGATGGGAATGTCTGTCCGGCTAATTAAATGGTGGGGCCTTGTGGGGTTTTTGCAATTAGGAAGTCAAAAAGATAGTTTCACTGTATCCCTATCCAGAGGTGTAAACTGCTGGGGGGCAGCGGAGCTCAACCTCT
>NW_015274361.1:0-367 GCF_001447785.1 Gekko japonicus
AAATCAGGCTTGTTGAGGGAGGGTGCTGTCATCATCAGTGGCAGCCCCTCCTTTTTTCTTTTGCTTTTTTGTTGCGCATGTGTGAGAAGAGGGGCTTGACATGTGCACGCATGAGAATTGCTACATTATCCCTGTGAAAAACTGCCCTCTGCTCAAAGGTTCAACCCACTTAAGGGTAGAGGTCTTTCCTTTTCCTCCATTAGGGTGTGTTTAGTGGCCATCTTGGCTAGCCATGGCAAGACAGAGGGGTATTTGGTTTTTTCTTACCCCAATCTAAGGAATTCTTGAAAGGCCTGCTTCGTCTATTCCCACCTTCTGTCCAGCCCACTCCTCAGTGGAGTTTATCATTGGTATTGACTGGTTTGAT
>NW_015274362.1:0-367 GCF_001447785.1 Gekko japonicus
GAGTAAATTAGATTTGGCAACCCTACCCTATGCTGTTCTTGTAACAGTCCAGGTTTTTTTTTGCCTCCGTGGTAGACAAGACTGTGGCACTGCTCCGCAGGGGGTGGCAGAGGAGGATAAGTAGGCCTCCCCCCACCCTGGAGTTATTAAAAATAGATATTCTCTATAATGTCACATGTGATCTGCCAAGTCTTATATGACATTGTTACTTGATTGATAGAGCCTGCCTACTTGTCAGTGAAGTTAAGAAAGGAAAGGAAAAGATTATAGGGGTGGGGGGGAATCTCATAACTGAGGGTCAAACGACACAATTCGTTTTTTTGAGTTGGGTACGGGTTGAGAGCCATGCTCCCTCTAAGCTGTGGAG
>NW_015274363.1:0-367 GCF_001447785.1 Gekko japonicus
TCCTGCAGGAAATGACCCCTGGACATAAACATGCCTTGGTGTCATGCTCAAGCATTGCTTCCTCTTTCTCCTCTTCTCCCATGCCCAGGAGCAGGATTGAACACTTCCTGATTTCAGAAACTCTGAATCAAGCTTCAGTATGCTGTAACACTGAAGAGGCGCGCAAATCCCAATTTGTAGGGAGGGAACCAATTCCAAGTTGACTAGGTTGAGAATTAGACATCACTAAAAAACAGAGATCTGTTTGTGATTCTTCAGCATGACCATTATCAAGGAGGAGGAGACAGAGAGAGAGATACTGCATAGGCCCGAAGACTAAGGGATAGGAAGCTAGGTGGAAAGATCAAAGCTGGCAAAGGAAGGAGCA
>NW_015274364.1:0-367 GCF_001447785.1 Gekko japonicus
GTCTGGAGATGAGCTGTAATTCCAGGGAGACTGGCCTCCCTATAATAGAACATACCATGTTTGACTGCTCACTAGGTTCGTTTGCTTGGGCGCCAAACAGTTTGAGTGCTGGTCCAGCAGTTTACATCGAACGTCTGAAAAACTGTGCATGTGCAGAAATCCAAACAAATCAGTGGCCATCAACATTGGCGAAGAACTGCATATAAGAATGCCAAACTCTAGGTGTTAAAAAAACAGTTTAGGACTCATTTATATGATTTGTAACTGGTTTAACTAGTTAAACCATTGCCTGCCAAGTAAAGCAGCAGCACAGGAAGGAAGTGGGAAAGTATAGCTCTATTGCAATGTGTAAGAATGCATGTATGCA
>NW_015274365.1:0-367 GCF_001447785.1 Gekko japonicus
GTCTCCCATCCAAGTACTAACCATCCAAGATCTGACGAGATCGGGCTACTCTGTGCTATCCAGATCAGGGCATATACATACCGATACACCCGTTTCCCTCCCCCATTTCAGTTGTTGAGAAAAAAAGAAAGAGTAATAACAGGAAGAGAGCAGATAACTTACCGCTTCTCCAGGTTTTCCGTTCTCTCCAGGTGGTCCAGGAGTTCCAGGCAGTCCCTAGAGGAAGACATCAGGTATTGCTTAATACACGGTTCCTTCCCATTTCAAAACAAAGAAGGATGGGATTTCTGTGCTATACAGAATCAGTCTATTATTCCAGTCGGTCCACTGCTATTTAATATGGCTAGTGGTGAGTCTCCATTCCATT
>NW_015274366.1:0-367 GCF_001447785.1 Gekko japonicus
AACGGGCCTTATTTCTAGTCCTAATATATGTAGAGAATTGGTGGTAGAATAGATGTTGTAGTTTGAATTGATCTGGTATGGGAAAAGTGTGGGTTTATGAACATGCCTTTAACATTCAGCCCCTTCAAGACTTGCAGTTCCATGACTTGAGAGGGGTCTGTAAGGCAATGAATAGAATTTATTAAAAACTAAATCCAGATGACTGAAAAAAACAGATAATGATGGTATACACAACAGAAGAAAGCAACATTTCCAGGTAACCATCATATCTACTATGTGGAAAATTGCCTGTCTAATGTGGTAGACAGGCTGCAAGTAAAAAATGCCAGCTCCATTCAGATTGCTGAGCTGCAGATTGGAAGGTCTG
>NW_015274367.1:0-367 GCF_001447785.1 Gekko japonicus
CCTGGTCAACAGAACAGGACCATTTGCCTGTTGTATCAACGGCCCGGAGGCCTAGGTTTCGGTGTGGCTACCCTCCCGTCCTCTCCTATCCCGGCCCTAACACCCTCTCCCTCTGCAGAGCGTCTTGCCCATGTTTGTTGAATCCAACCTGACCAGCACTGTCAAAAAATTCTACAAGATGCCAGCAAAGGCCTTTGTGCGGCAGGCACTGAACACGGTGGGGATCACCAACAGAACCAGCGGCTGTCTCAGCCATTCTATACAGGTAAGTCCGATGGGCAGGAAGGAAGGTTCACACCTGTGGCACATTAATATATCGGTCACATCACCACAGTCCGATCTGCATTGGTCTTTCCCACTGCTGTGC
>NW_015274368.1:0-367 GCF_001447785.1 Gekko japonicus
AAAAATCCTGAAAACTTGATGCCCTGCTAGGTTCTCATGCAGACCAATATCTAAACATTTTGTATTAAGCAGGTACATAAGAAGTAGCCCTCTGAACATGATAGTTTGTGACTCTGAACCAACTAATTCTGAAGATATTTGCTAGAGACCAGCTTCTCTGAACACAATTTAGGGAGCCTGGAATTGTCCTGGAATTGCAATTTCTCCCTATAATTTATCATAATAAACACAATTTTAGTTGACACAGAATAACAATCAGTTTCCAAATGGAGTAGAGCAGCAGGACTGTAGCCCGGCACAAAAAGGAGAAGTGATCCTTTTGAATTCCTTTTGAACTGGGCACCACAGGAATAAACAGCTCTGAAAG
>NW_015274369.1:0-367 GCF_001447785.1 Gekko japonicus
GCTAACCAGGTTCTCCTCACAAGCAGTGCATGATGGCATTAGGTTTGCCACCCCCAGCAACTGTTTTTCGAAGGTATAGTGCCCTTAATCGTGGTGGTTCCATTTAGCTAGCATGGCAGGTCCCACTTAGAGAGCCACCCCCCACCAATCTCCCTGTCCATCTTTAACGTTTTCCAATCTGATGAGACAGTGAATTCCATGCTTAATAATGTTCAAATCAAGGTATCTGACAATAGTACATTAAGGAACCGCACAAGGCGATATTTCTTTATTGTCTCCATGAAGACAGAGCGCAAAGCGAATGGTTTCTTTTGCACATGGCCCCGCATAATTTGCATTTAAGGATTAGTAGATTCAATGTCTCCAC
>NW_015274370.1:0-367 GCF_001447785.1 Gekko japonicus
TTTCTGCTCACGAGGCTCCACAGCTTAGACGGAGCCGTTGGCCCGGACACTGTGCTTGCCTCTGGTGGAGGCCCCGTTTCACCCCAGAGCGGCAATGAACATGGAACAGGTGTGAATAATTATATGGGGGGGGGACGCCGCAGGGAGCTGAGCTTGTGTTATTCAGAAGTGTATTCTATCCGTTTGGAAATATTAATGGCTCTGTACAAAGTCAACCCCTGGAAGCCTGGCCTCCAGTCTAAATTCCACCTTTTGGGAACAATCTAAACGCCTCCTTGAGGCAGAAGTGTAATTTGATGAAGGCCTTTGTCCGGGTAATAGAGCTAAACTCCATCTGGAGACTTCTTTCTTTTTCTTTTTCTTTTTT
>NW_015274371.1:0-367 GCF_001447785.1 Gekko japonicus
GACCATCCGAGGGAAAACCATAGAGTGTGTGCATAGAGGGAAGGGATTAGAAATTGGCATCCCTCTTTCCAGGATTCACTTCTTGTGAAGTATTGGAAGCTGTTTTGACAACATGCAGAATTCTTCACTAGAGTGAAGATCTTGAGGACCTCGTAATAACAATTCCGCCTGCCGGCTCATGAATGATCCTAAATCTATGGTTAAGCCAGACAGAACTTTTAATCCAAGTAGAAGGGTAAACCATTGCATTGTGCACACACACAATAGTCTACCTCACACACTCAAATGATTTAATGTTTCAGTCCAGCCTCTTTCCTGCTTGGTTCCCTCATCCTGGGAGGAGAGGTTAAAACACTCACTAAGCAGC
>NW_015274372.1:0-367 GCF_001447785.1 Gekko japonicus
AAGGGAAATCAGACAGTGGAGCAAGTTATGAGAGACTCCAGCAGTGGAGGAAATCATACTGCTCTGTTTGTGTAGAACTCCATTTCAGACCCCAAAGGAACAGCTTTTTCATTTTACTGTTGCCCTCTTCTATTCACCCCGACCTACCTTTGTATTCCCCGGCCGTCCAGCCTTTATCTTCCTGTACAGAGGGTAACAGTTTGCTATTCCAAGCTGAAAGGGTATTTCCTGCACAAAAGAAATTCTGCTGCTACTGCAATTTGACAGTCATATTCTCCCCTGAAATGCCTTATTGCTTTGATACCTACAGATTACATAGGCCGTCTGTAAAAAGAGTACAGATTTAGAGTCAGTACTGCAAAAAAAA
>NW_015274373.1:0-367 GCF_001447785.1 Gekko japonicus
GACCAACAAAGTTGCTGGTCCTGGCATGGCTGCCATTCTCTTCTTCACAGACCTCTGCCCCCTTTTGACAATCCAAAATTCTGCAAATCCAGACTGAGCCTGTATTTGCAAAGTACTACTTAAATTACAGAACACTGGACTTGATCTGCCCGCAGCAAAAGAAAACTCTAGATATTGCACGTACTCAAAAGAAGATAACCTTCCTGCCTAGGGCCAAACCACAGACCGATACAAATTAGGAGGTTGGTTCATATCAGTTCATGCCCCCTGCTGTTTTCGGCAGGGAGCAAAAAGAAGGGATTTCTCTGCGAAAAGCAGCCGGGAGCAGAAGGCCAGGCGTTAAATGGCTCAGAGCCATTTAAACCCT
>NW_015274374.1:0-367 GCF_001447785.1 Gekko japonicus
CCTGAAGTGGCATGAGACTGAGCAAGTTGCTTCCAGTTTGACCACCTCTTTTCTCTCCATAACATAAAGAGACATTTTAGAGACCCCTGTGGGGGCTCCCTCATGGTACACTCTGCCTCTAACTTTTTCATTGTGACTCTGATCTTGGGAAGTAGTTCCAACTAGATCAGAAGTGGTTTGCAGAGACATAAGCACCACTTTCACCTGTCTCAGAGATGTCTTTTCACACAGTGTTCTCTGCTGCCTCCCCTTCTCTGAAACAAATTGCTCGGGAGTCTGAGGGGAAGGTCCTTCCTGTGACACCAAGCTTAGACCTAGCATCTGCTTCCTTGACAATACTCTGAGATTTAGCAAGGTTTGGAGGGTG
>NW_015274375.1:0-367 GCF_001447785.1 Gekko japonicus
ATTTCCAGAAATTTTACATCTCTACTCTGAATGCGTGGATTGGGTGCCAGCCACCCAGCAGAGTTTCTTTGGCTTTCAGTGAACAAACTTGTGCCACCGCCACTTCCAGCATTTGCTTAGCGTGCTTCTGCCCTAACCATCCTTTCCCCTCTTTCAGCCATCCATATTTACTTCGACGCGTTTGTCTTCATCGCCAACCTCTGTCGGAGTCAGTCTTTCTGCCGGGGAACCAAAACTTAAACAGGAAGCGGACGAAGGGGAAAAGCCTTCTGTAGAAGAGCTCAAGGCTCAGATCTTTGAGCTTTTGGCGGTTGTAGAAACACTGAAAAAAGAACACGGGTAAGTTCCGTTCCCGTCTTCTTCTTCT
>NW_015274376.1:0-367 GCF_001447785.1 Gekko japonicus
AGCTCAAGAAGATATAGCTCTTTACTCCAGGAAGGCAGAGAATGTTAATGAGAATTTATGATCAAAAGTGCCAGATAGCCTCATGGAAACCATGACCCAATCTTGACATGTGTCTGCTAGGACTGTTAACGGGTGTGGAGAAAGTGTTTTGTCTCTTTAATGGAGGTTTAATGGGATGGGTTTTTTTTACCAGGTGTTGTTATTTACCTACTTGCCATGAAAAGCTATGGTCTATTTCCACACATTGCACTTCTGTTAAAAGGACAGGGCATTTTCCCCCAGGCCTGTTGGAAGCCCAATCTAGAGGGTTACCAGATGTCCACTTTTCAAAGGACATATCCTCTTTTTGTGTGTGTCCATCCTCTTT
>NW_015274377.1:0-367 GCF_001447785.1 Gekko japonicus
GTCAAATACTGCACCTTGACATGCCGTTATATCTCACGGGAGCATGACAGTTCATTCACACTGTTGCTGCATGGTATCCATGAAGTACAATTTGGCATTTGTTTTTTGTATTCAAAAAGTTCCTGGTACATGCATTTATGCACAGCGCATAGTGCAAAGAGGGGGGAAACCCTCCTGGAACGGATTGGCAGGTTCACACTGCCAAACCATTTTGTTTGCACTCCCCCATGTTCAGAAATCCAGAAATGCAGGAGAAATGAGCAGGGGGCCACCAGCACCGGATTTCAACTAGTGTCTATTTATCCAGTTTCCAACTCATCTTCGGACAGGGTGCGGGCGACTGGGGGATGGCTGGCAGATGTGGCTG
>NW_015274378.1:0-367 GCF_001447785.1 Gekko japonicus
TTAACCAAATATAGTGATAGATAGAAGGGTCATGGTATTCTCAGAGGGCTCAAAATCTAAAGAATATTTTCCCTCTATCTATAACTGGGGTTGGGTACTCCAGCAAGAGTCTCGGCCAGTGCTTCAGGGTATGTTTTACACACAAAAAAACGTTGCTTCCCTCTTGTCTTGGTCATGCTGGAGCTTAAAGAAGAAACAGAAGCTTGTAACTGACATGTATGTCTATAGCTATATGTACATATCTATCTATGTGCCTATATGTGGGGGTACACAAACTGCTGTGTGTCACTGAGTGTTCCACTTGTATACTGTAGTCCCAAATGTAGATTTGGGACTCATTTGCTGTGCAAAACCACCCTCTTAAAAA
>NW_015274379.1:0-367 GCF_001447785.1 Gekko japonicus
AATCTAGACAGAATTCCCACTTGGAGTACAACATGGGCAAGCATGTCTAGGGGTGGGCCAAAATTATACTCGGCAGCTTTGGGGAGGAGGCGTGGCTCAGTGACAGTGTACATTCTGGGCATGTGCAGAGTGTCCTGAGCCTGAATCCTTCCCCCAAATCACCAGCAAAAAGTAGCATGACTTTAAAAGGAGGTTAGATAGATTCAACAGTTATCAGTCATGACAAGTGAAAGGGAACCTCCACAATCTAATGCAACAAACCTCTGAATTCCGGTGCTAGAAGGCAGTATTGGGGAGGGGCCTTTTGTTTCTATGCCCTGGTTGTTGGGCCTCCACAATAACTGGTTGGCCACTATGTGAAACAGGA
>NW_015274380.1:0-367 GCF_001447785.1 Gekko japonicus
CTTCCTTGGTCTGATCCAGCAGGGCTCTTGCTCTTCTTAGGTCTTTAACACATCAGCACATAGTCACAGGATTGTCCAGCTGCTGGAAAACTGCCCAACTACACTGCAGTCCCCCATACCTGCCTTTGACAGGGGTCATAACAATCTGTCAGGGTGGGCTTACTAGATGGCCACACATTGCTCTTCTTCTCAAACTCTCTGATTTATGTTTGACATAGTTTGATGATATAACCCAAGCTGTTGCTCTCCTCCTCTTTGCTGAAGAAATGTTACACTAAGAGGACCAGAGGGAACCAAAGCCCTTAATCCTCTGGTAAGCCTGGTTCCTCCAAGATTTGGGGGGCCTGGGGCAGAGAGTGCCCCTTGT
>NW_015274381.1:0-367 GCF_001447785.1 Gekko japonicus
GTTTTTTTTTTAAGTGCCCTTCGAGGGCAGAAGATTGACAAGCACTGTAGACTCAGAGGGGAATGGAAGGTAGAAGCTGTTCTGTGTACTTCAAAAAAAATTGCACTTAATGAATGTCAAATCTATCCATTGTTCAAGATACATGAAAGGTTACATCTTGATCTATGAATGCTGAGAGAGTTCTTGACCTTCTAATCCTTCTTTTATTGATCTCATCAGGAAAAAAAAAGTGTGATGGATGTCCGTGGTCGTAGGATTCTCCCTCGGTACAAACTAGCTTTTGATTTTAGTTTTGAATTTCCCTTCTTCATTTCTTATAAAGGGGATAAGTGTGTTTGAGAATTTCATCCAAAATTTAATCTCATAT
>NW_015274382.1:0-367 GCF_001447785.1 Gekko japonicus
CTCTCTTTGGATATATTTCTTTTTGTTGCCATTTGCCTGAAGTACAGTTGTCAAACATTCTAATTCTTGTTGTAGATGTTCTAGTTCAGCAATTTCTTTTCCTCTGTTTACAAGAGTCTTCTGAGAGGGATGGTGGTTTGAATTGGCATTTAAAGGAAAGTTGCCATTTCTGGATGTGCTCATCATACCGAAAGTGTCAGGACATGAGCCCACTCACACAGATAGATATTGGAGTACAAATTCAAACTATCACCCCTCTCAGAAGAGATCTGTAAGATGCTCATTAGTTTTACAACAAGTGTCTTGATTACTGAAGATGCAGGCAGCAAAGGACAGCGAAACGTCTAGTGAGATAAGTTTTTATCAA
>NW_015274383.1:0-367 GCF_001447785.1 Gekko japonicus
TTTCATTCCAGAATCAGCTCAAAAAATTCCTGTCACCTTTGAGAGGGATTTACTGTTGAGTGGCTGCAAATATTAATTGTTTTGTCAAGTCTGGAAATCTGATCAGTTCTGGGGTAAGGGTGTTAATTTTTTTAGACTCATCACGGTTAATGTACTCAGGTACACTGCTCCACTGCTTCCCATTCTCTAGACCTCCCGAGTCTGCCTTCCAAATGTGCAAGCAAAGCCTTTGCTACTTTCCCTTGCTACAGTAGACCTACTTTTACTGGGAAGAGTCAAATGTAGCTTGAGGCGGAACTTCTGTCTCTATCCTCCGTCTGTCCTGTCTTACATTTTGGGAATGTCAGGTCAGAAGGCTTCAGACTGG
>NW_015274384.1:0-367 GCF_001447785.1 Gekko japonicus
AAGGCCACTCCATTGGATTCTGGGATTTGTCACTCCAATAGGCTCTTCTGGGTCATGGGATCCTTCATTCCAACACTTTGGTTTCTTCCTCACGAGCCTGGCTGTTTGAAAGTTGGGGGGCTTAGTGCTTGTATGGTGTCGACGGCCATGTTGGATGCCGTGAATTATGCTCACAGTATTTACTACATACCCAACTATTTCCCGGAGGATTCATAGTAGATGAAGACCAGTACCGCTCACCTCTTCTACTTAGAGATCTAGATGAGGTAGCATCGCAGAAATCCCTGACATCCTTTTTGACACCCTAAATCATAGTCCAGAAGAGCTCAGTTTCATATCTAGTGCCCCAAAGTGCCTCTTTAGCAGG
>NW_015274385.1:0-367 GCF_001447785.1 Gekko japonicus
TCCATCCCTTTCGCGGGGCAAATCCTCCGCGTGACCAGGACCTGATAGTACATTCTGAAACTTATCAAGTAAAGGTTCGTGGTTCATTTTGTTTTTCACAGAACCGGGTATTTTATTTTTGAGGTTCATACACATCAGTGCTCACATGACACATCTAACCTTTTTTTTTAAGAAAAAAGATTTCTTGTTTTGACTCTCAAATTGTTAGACATGCTAAAGGTTGGGGTGGGGGTTTGCTTCTTTTTTTGTTTTGTACTTGTTCTGCCAGTTCCGTGAAAAAGTAGCTTTAAGGTCAAAGGGGAACAGAGAACATATTATGTGAGCTCCATATCCAGGGATTTGTTGTGGAGGAATAACATATCCCTGA
>NW_015274386.1:0-367 GCF_001447785.1 Gekko japonicus
TTCTTCTTCTTCTTCTTCTTCTTGTTGCAGTTGACTCAAGGCACTCCTAACTGGATCTCTTTGCTGAGGAGGGGCACACCAGTTGGCTTCCCCAAAGGGCAACACCAAAGGATATTTTCCCCTTCTGCAGGGACTTCAGGTGAGGAATGGGAGGAGCTATGCAGCTGTGTGTGCAGCTGTGGAAGGCTGCTGAAATCTCCAGTACTGTGTTGGAAGAGATAGGAAGCGATGGTATCTGGATGAGAAAATGAGGGACTCAGCTATAAACTCCCCAGGATCCATGGCTCTTAATCACTCCATCTTGCTCTTGATGCCATTGAACATCAGGTTGTTAAAAAATAAAAACACAACTTCTCCCTTACTATTG
>NW_015274387.1:0-367 GCF_001447785.1 Gekko japonicus
ACTATATTAAACAGTTTAAAAGGTCTCCAAGTCACCCTTTGCTATAATCAGATTACATACAGAGGGACGTCTGGAAAATATATACGTGTGGAGATTTTGCTGGAACATCATTAAAGATGGGAACGGTCATACCTCAAATAGTTCACATAATAACCTTATGGTAAGGGCAGACCTCTTAAAAGCTACATCCACAGAAAATCTCCCTCTGTGTCATTTAGGCTGCAGTCCTGAAAACACTTTCCTGGGATTGAGATTAAACCCCGTTGAATACAGTGGGTCTTACGTCTGAGCCAACCTACTTTGTCTTGCACCCTTGGGCTCTCAAGGTATTTAAGCAGCCGTTAAGTGGTTAAGACGCTGAACTGCA
>NW_015274388.1:0-367 GCF_001447785.1 Gekko japonicus
TTCCAAGGCGAAAGCATTTAGCAGGTGCTGAAACCTTCCACTGCTCAACTGGACTTAAGGCTACAAGGTGAAACAAACAAAGAGACAAACCTGGAAGCGAGTCCCTTCGAAATTGGATTTGCTTCTGATTAAACGTCTGTGAGATCAGGTTGTGTGTTGAAGTAAATCTTAACACACACCCAAAAAGTTAAAAATATTGACTGGTTTTGGTTCAGATAAAATAAGGAAGTTCCAGCAATGTAGAAACTCCAGTGCACATCTTTGTTGTCATGTTAAAATGGTCTCTTTTTGTAAAGAAAAATAGTTTGTTATGCAAAACTCTGTGATCCAAAATGGAAGTGATTCCGTTACAAACATCCCCCCCCCC
>NW_015274389.1:0-367 GCF_001447785.1 Gekko japonicus
GGGGTTCATGCCCATTGAATTGAACTAGAGGGCTAGAGTAAAAATTCCTTGTTCTGTAATTGACTGGATACAATATCATTTTTCTTCCAGGCATAATTAGCACTAACAGTTGTGGATACAAGCCTGAAGTCAAATTTCCATGGGTTGCTGGCATGAAACCATCAGTGGGCCATTCAATCCAGTCCTCAAAATGATGAAGAAGAAAGATTGGGATGTTCCAAGTTAATACGTGTGATGACTTGAGTGGGTGAACTCAAGCAACCCATAACATTTAAAGAGGGTTCCATGTGCTTGCTTATTTAAAGGGTATCTCCCTCACATCCCATAATTTCAGGATGGCTTCCAAAAATCTTTGAGATACACAATG
>NW_015274390.1:0-367 GCF_001447785.1 Gekko japonicus
GCATTGTTGATTAGAATATTAACATCTCCAACGTCTTTTTTAACCTAAAACAAAAATGGAAATGTAAAAAACTGTTCTTTTAAAGTTTATGTGATTTAACTTACTGTATCCAAAATGTTCTTAACATAGAAGTTTTTTGTGTCTATTGGTTCAATTTGCAATGAGTCTGTATCAATATTTAATATCCCAAATGCAACTATTAGTCTCTTTTTAAAAAAATAAACTTTATTTAAATTAACACAAAAAGAAGACATAGAAACAGCATACATATAATAATATAAAAAGATAACAATGTTTCTAGTAGGATAATAAAAGTCAAATCTGACTCTATCTTCTGAACTCCTTTATCTTTCTTTTCTACTAAGAA
>NW_015274391.1:0-367 GCF_001447785.1 Gekko japonicus
CGCAGAAACCCCTCGGGCCGGCCCTGGGTCCCTGTCAAGGTAACAGGGAGTGCACGTGTGCAGGGAGGCTTACATAGGAAAGGAAAACAGGTGCTTAATGCTGATTGCGAATTTTATTCTGTAAATCATTGCCCCTGAGGCTGTTTTTTCCACCACTGGATTCATTTCTGGTTGGAACACAATGAGAGTCAAAAACACGTATTTGGAAGGAGGAATTGGCAGGTGGGCGAAGAGTTAAGCAATCCTCTCTTCTTCCCACCTTCCTGCAAATACCTGCCCAAACATTTCTACAATGAGTTGGGGACCCCGACATCTCTCTCTTACCATTTGTTTACGGTATTTATAGCCCGTCTCTCTCACTTGGACT
>NW_015274392.1:0-367 GCF_001447785.1 Gekko japonicus
CTTTTGTGTGAACTGATGGGGAGGGGTTTTTTTTTCATGGCTGTTACCCAGGCGATGTGACTCGGTGCTGTCCTCCCTAGAGGAAGCAAGAGCGCTTTGGTTTTTCTTAGCAATTCTGTGGTTTTAGGTCTGAGGTTCCCATCGGTGCAGGGGCTTTTGGGAAGTCCCAGCACGGGGAGGTCACAGGAGGATTCGTCCCTCTGCGTGCAGGAGTGTAAAATGAAGGATGGAAATGTTAGTTTTGCAGTAGAAGCCGAATTGGTGGATTAAGGGAGATGGGACGACACCTGGCATGACGTAGAAGATCTAGTTTTGTTCTGGTGGGTAGCAGCAGCAGCGGAAAGTTCGAGTCCAGTGGCACCTTTAA
>NW_015274393.1:0-367 GCF_001447785.1 Gekko japonicus
TTGAGGTCCCATGGCTTTGTGGTAGAATTTGAGGTAGATCCCTTGCTGTCATCTGATGTGGCTGCTCTTGCAAGATGATGGAATCACACAAGAGTTTAGGGAGATCAACATATGTGTCAGAAAGGAGAGAGATAGGTGCAGGTGGGGCTGCCTGGGGAAGTGGGTTTTTTGGGGTACAAAATACTAGGAAACAGCCCTAAAGCAGAACCATATAAATCCAGCTTCTTCACTCTGCTCTTCACTCCGTTCCTGATGATTGCCACAGTGCAGCCTATCATGGCTGGCCTTTCAGCTTTGCAGGGGCAGCTCTCATGGGCCCCAACCTCTAGCAGCAGGAAACAATAGAGAGCATTTTAACATATTGTGT
>NW_015274394.1:0-367 GCF_001447785.1 Gekko japonicus
GGCCCATGAAGCTGGGAGAGTTATGTGATTTGTTTTGGTCCCATATTTTGGTTGAGTCTGGATAGTGTGTGGGACACAGGCAATGTTTGGCCAGAGGGACCATGGTGAATCTTGGCAGTCCTGTCTAGGCTTGTGGCTATAAGATTTTTTTTGTTATCCACCAACTAGGTGCACTGTGCAGTTCTTATTAGATAAGACACTGCTCACTCTTTCTTGCAGTCTGGTGGTACATTGTATGTAGCCTTGTTCAGTTTACAGTGAATACACATGCATCCCACATGGACCTGTGTACATCTGGTTTGTAAGAAAGAACAAACATGCATTCATGTTACAAGTGAAACTGGAGACCAGTAGCTAGATAAATGTG
>NW_015274395.1:0-367 GCF_001447785.1 Gekko japonicus
TTGGTTACCACTAATAAGAAACAGCTTTAGGGTCTGGGGGTGGGGTTTGGATGCAGAGTATGGGAGCAAGTCTAGAGATGGGACTATTAGAGTAATGCACGCCCCTTGGTTTTTGGATTGAGTTTGAGAAATTGATTTTGAGAAATCCAGCCTGGATCTCCCCACTAAGTAAGGCCAGCCCAGCTCCCGGATGCAAAAAATACAAGGGGCACAATATGATGGGCTGGGGCAGCCCTGATTGGTGGGGCATGCTGTACACTTGGCCGTGCTATGGACTCTAGACCTATGATGCACTGAACATGGTGGGCATTTTGCTGGCTTACGTTAAATAGCAATTGGAGGAGGCATTGTAGTAGTCAAAGCCATT
>NW_015274396.1:0-367 GCF_001447785.1 Gekko japonicus
GCCACTCCTTTA
Organism: Gekko japonicus; assembly: GCF_001447785.1. Lineage (NCBI taxonomy): Eukaryota > Metazoa > Chordata > Lepidosauria > Squamata > Gekkonidae > Gekko > Gekko japonicus. The sequence goes on from NW_015274396.1 coordinate 13, forward strand.
GCTTCCAACCTACCTGATGTTCCTTCAGTTTCCTCTGCAGTGTGGAGTTCAGGGACTGCTCATCCTCCACTTTGGAGTTGATGGAGTTGATTTCCATGTCCCTCCTGCAAGAAAAGGCATCACGGGTTTATCCGGGGGGATCCGGCTGTGCAGACAGCAAGCTAAAATGACTCGGAGCGTTGCCATAAGAGAATCTGAACCGTACTGGACCAAAGGGGCCTCGTTTCCAGGAGATGCTGAATTCATTTTTCAGAATTCATCACCCTAACGCATACATTCAGAGATCATAACGATAGTCACAATTATACGTGGGGTACAGGATCAACTGGAACTGCGGTGGCTCAAGGGGTTAAGA
>NW_015274397.1:0-367 GCF_001447785.1 Gekko japonicus
TCTGGTATGCCAGTTACTAAACTGAACATATAAAATTTGGCAAAGAAATTCATCAGGAAGGAATTTTATTACTCTCTCTAGTAAGATATGGGGAAATTTTGTGCCCAGTTCTGAACTGGATTGATAAATAGAGGATGACTGTCGTATCATATATAGTTTCAAGCTGATAACGAGCAATTCAACCAATGGTGGAACAATTAGAGCAGTGATATTCACTTAGTGAGTTTTCGACATACCATTAGTACCTATTTTGAGTATTCTTCCCCAGTGTGCCCACAAGTGCCAGGGAAGAGGGCACACTGGGGCATTCTTCCCCCAGTGCCCCATAGGGCTTGTAGCTGGCAGGTGATTCCCACCTTGAAACAGC
>NW_015274398.1:0-367 GCF_001447785.1 Gekko japonicus
GGGGGGAGACCCAAAATGCACTTGTACATCATTGGATAGTGTGCTTTCATTACACAAAAGCCATCACTCGTGGCTAGGTTGGCTTGTCTGCACAGGATACTTCAGGCATGAGTTATTACCGTAGTCTGCACGACAGCACAACAGCCAAGGATGTGTGGATACATTCCAGGATTCAAATCCTCTCTTCGGGAGGAAAAGCGAGCTTGAGTTACCCTCTCAGCCTAACTACCTCGCAAGCTTGTCGTCAGGACAAAATGGGAAAGGGAGAATGATCATGCATGAGACATAAGACGTTCACTTCTAAGTCACTAGCACTCTTGTTGCGGGATCATGTTGATCTATCTTAGCTGTTGTGGCCCTTTTTTAC
>NW_015274399.1:0-367 GCF_001447785.1 Gekko japonicus
ATCACGTATCAGAGCAGACAGCATGTGAGAAGGCAGTTTTCTTTGCAAGGGCCTTCTCAAGGACGACAGTTAAGCACTAAACCCCAGGGGTGGGTGGGACAGAAGCATTAACATTGCTTATCGCTGGATTACATTGCATACTAAAAACTTGCACTCCAGCCTCCGCACTGGTTCCCTAATAATTCCTGAGCGGAATCAGAAGACACTTTATGCACAAGTTCCCAGCCTAATATACAGACCCTCTCATCATAATGGTGGACATTTCTCTAGCATTTTATAACAGTAAGACCAATGTAGAAATATACCACACCTTCATGCACCTATATATTTATATTTTTTAAATCTCTAGGAAGTGGTTGGGGATCTC
>NW_015274400.1:0-367 GCF_001447785.1 Gekko japonicus
GTAGAATTTTTGCTCACATGACTCCACAGAGGGAGCATTGCTCCCCCCCCCCACAAGCAGCCCTGTCTGTTCACCACGCACAGAAACTGGAAAACGGTCTGAAACTTTGCCAGACAAAGTTCTTGAAGATGCTCCTGGCCATTCTCTAATTACAAAGACATAAGCCTGAAGCCATTTTCTAGCTTCACCCACACAGGCGCTTTTTTTTCTTCAAAGTGCCACTTGGGAAAAGGCACATTGAAAGTGATCTACAGCAGATAAATCATGATAACACAGGATCTTGTCCCGTTGAGCTGCTGCAAGAGAGGCTTGCCTACATCATAGGGTTGCCAACTCCCGGTTTGGAAATGCCTGGAGATTTGAGGGT
>NW_015274401.1:0-367 GCF_001447785.1 Gekko japonicus
CCCCCCCCCGGCACCACAGTCCCAATTCAAATAGTGCCCATGCGCACCTGGAAAGTGTGGGGTGGCTGAGCACATTTCTTGACCTAACATGATGCCACTCCTGGGGGAAATGTAGTGTATAGCTAGGCCTGTACCACACGGCTGGGGGTTTTGTGCACTAAGGTGACATGCCTTTTCGTGGACTAAGTCATTGACAAAGTGGTTCCATTAATTCCTTTGACTATAAATTGCCACAAAACTTTCACATATATCGAAAGGATGCATTTCAGTTGTGCATGTTTTAACTGTGCATGTGTTTTGTTATCACTGTTGTTTTTACTTGTTTTTATGTTATATATTTTGTTGGTACCTAATGAATATGTATTTC
>NW_015274402.1:0-367 GCF_001447785.1 Gekko japonicus
TTAGGAATATGTACTATGACTGGCAGCAGTCCTCCATGGTCTCAGGAAGAGATATTTTGTATCTGTCATTACCTTTTAACTGGAAAAGCTGGGGGATCAAACCTTGGATCTTCTGCAGACAATGCACAGGCTCTCCCTGTGATGTCTCTAAAATGGGCCCTCGTTCCTATTTAGTCAGCTTTGGCATGATTTCCCTCCCCACTATCACTCTAGCTGTTGTCCCTGATCTCTCACTGCTCCAGAGAATTCAACATGTTCTTACTTGTAGGAAAGGGTGCTTAAGAGGCATTTGTGTCGTTTACATAATCTCTTTCCAGAGGTGGACGGGAGTTTCTAAAGGACTGTCAATCAAACCAACTGAAGAAGA
>NW_015274403.1:0-367 GCF_001447785.1 Gekko japonicus
CTTAACCACTACACCAAACTGGAGAATTTCATGGTACATAAGCCTCCGAGAGTCGAAGCTTCGTATCTGACAAAGGGAGCTTTGAGTCTCAGGCATTTATCCCCCCCCTCTCCCCCAACCTGATTGGTCCCAGGCTCGGAGAGCCTCCTCCTGAGCCAACCTGGAGGGCTGAAGAGGATGATGTCATCCAGCAGCTTGGCCATCTCCTGCTCCAGAACCGACAGGCTGATCTTCCCATTCTGCTCCAGGATGCTGAGGAAATGGACAGCCTGGCGGACGTAGGCTTGGCACTTGAGGGTGGCATCCTGTGGAAAGTTAAGAAAATGGCTGCACCTCATCCTGTTTTTAGACAGGGCATCATACCTGG
>NW_015274404.1:0-367 GCF_001447785.1 Gekko japonicus
AGGCCAGTGCCAACTCTATCTAGGCTTCAGTGGCTTTGTGTTATTCCTTTAGCTGTGCAAGATGCAGGAAAATGTTCTCTGATACCCCCCCATTTGACCTCCTGCCTCCTGAGGTCAGAGAAGGTCATGGCTTGGGTAGCTTGGTTGCTGTGCAGTTTTCGGCAAGGGCCATTGGTGCTACCATGATTGCCAGGCACACCCTCTGGCTAAGCAACTGGTCACTGGACACTTCAGTCAAGGCCTTAGTGGCATCTCATCCTTTCAAGGGTTCCATACTCTTTGGGAACAAGCTAGAAGGTGTTCTGATTGAAACTAAAAGAATAAGAAGGTCCTCCCAATCTCAGACCATAGGATCTCCAGGAGAGGA
>NW_015274405.1:0-367 GCF_001447785.1 Gekko japonicus
GGTTTTAGATAGGACTTAATCTAGATATGTTTCAAAGGTCAGAAAGATGGATTTCTGTGCTGTACAGAAGACAGCCGTAAATTGCAATGGAATAAAAGACAAGAGCACTGGTCAAATACAAAGGCACTGTGAGACACCAGAAACATTTAAAATCTCTTTCTGGCCTTCTAGTCACAATGCATGCTGTTTGCACAGTACAAATTCAACATAACACAGCCATTGGAACAAATCCAAGTAAGGCATTCTATTACTCTTGTTCTACATATGGAAAAAATGTTTGGAACCATGATATGAAATGATAAAGCAGATTTCCCCTCCCCCGCCCACACAACTGCCTGTGTTCTGTTCCGTTTTTTGTGGTGTGGTC
>NW_015274406.1:0-367 GCF_001447785.1 Gekko japonicus
GCCTCACAAGATGGCCGCCCAGATGGCTTCAGCGATGACAACGCGGCCTGGCTGATCCACAGCTCCGCGAGAAAGAGGCCCAAGCCCGAGGAGAGGGAGGAAGAGGCCTTCGGTGGCAGCGAGGGGCAGGAAGAGCCCAGCGAGAGTGACGGGGAGGAGGGAAGCGACGATGGGATGGTGGACGATTATGGAGCTTCGTCTTCTGGTGACGAGGGGGAGGTAAGAGCGCCGGCCCTCCCATTTCGGTTGCTGCCGTTAGGAATGGATGAGACTGGGGGAGGTGAGCAGGGAAAGGAGACTTGGGTTCACATGGGAAAATGAGTGGCCGAGGAAATCTGTGACAGGAAGAAGAAGAAGAGATTGGATT
>NW_015274407.1:0-367 GCF_001447785.1 Gekko japonicus
CAATCTCTTCTTCTTCCTCTTCTTTCTCCCCTTGCTTACTCCTCCTGTCTCCTGTCTTCCCTCTTGACCAGCCTGAACAGATTCTACTAAACATTTGACATTTGCATCTATCTGGATCTTGTCAGAATTCCACTGGGACACAAGCACACTTTAAGGACACAAAACCTACTTGGTACGGTCTGCACTGCAGGCACAGGACGTGACCACTTTGCAGACTCCGTGGGAAACCCTGGGCTCCGTGCGCTGCCAACCTTCATTAATGATCCAGCACCTGCCCATGTAGAAATGCAGATGTGAAGGATACCAAAGCTGAGTCTGACAGCTAGCAACTGAAATCTTTCAGAGCCAAGAAAAGGATGGGGAACAA
>NW_015274408.1:0-367 GCF_001447785.1 Gekko japonicus
CTCTGAATATAATACAGCATAAGTAAGAGTGTTTTTGGCACATATTTCCCCCCAGAAAAGTAGTATCTGAAGTAGTTTGACAGACAGTGGAGAACCTATCCATGTAAAATCCCCAACTGTAAGTGATACATACAGTATAACAAAAAGGGCTAATCTACCAATTCACAAAAGGATAATTTAGGCTTTAAAAATCTAGTTAAATAAAGGAAACATTTCTGCTTAAAGTTTCAAATTCTGGCAAATACATAAAGGAATGATTACTTTAATATTTTTTAAAAAACAGTCATTTTTTAGGTAAGCACACCAGAATGCAGTTTTCATTCTGTATATGTAGAAAAGCTCAATTTGGAATAGAGCCCATATGTGA
>NW_015274409.1:0-367 GCF_001447785.1 Gekko japonicus
ATTACCTCTTCATTCATATATCTGGATACACTATTGCCTGTGACCTTTGCCCCTTCAGCTCCACCCCTTAGCTGCCCAAAAGTCTCCTGGTCCCTTAAACAACCCTGCTTTTGTTCATTGCTGCCCTTTAACCCTTCCATTCAAAATTCCCTTTCCTTACTTAAACCAAGGCTAATCAAGTGCAGAAGGAATGATAACGCGCCCTTCCTCTGTTTATCTTCACCTCCCTCCTATCACATTTTTATCTCCCTTGTGTCATTTTTCAGATTGTAAATTCCTTAGGACTGGGGATTGTGTCATTGTACTCCTTGCACATTTATAGTGCTACATTTGTTAATTAATTGATTATATAAGAACCATATAGAAG
>NW_015274410.1:0-367 GCF_001447785.1 Gekko japonicus
GGAGAAAAAGTTCCCTCTGTCCACTTTTCCCACCCCAGAACTGTACACAGCACTCCAACCTTTGATCGAGGCAAGGGCATTACGACGCTGGCTGTTTTGTTTGCCGTTCCTTTCCTAAGAATCCCTGGCATGGGATTTGCCTGTTTCACTGATGCCCCACACCTGAGCTAACATTTCCCTCCCAGCTATCCACTACAACCCCCAAGATCTCTATTCTTCACCAGCCCGTCAATTCAGCCCCTCCCCCTGTAAGATCCCTTCCATAAGGGCAAATATGAGCTCCATTTCAAACACAAGCGGGGATTCAAGAGGACCAGCTACTCTTAAGGGATCCCTAAACACCCTGCCACACATTTTGTTAGTCTTT
>NW_015274411.1:0-367 GCF_001447785.1 Gekko japonicus
CGAGATCCCCCGCCAAACCCCCGAAAGAACAAGCCCGCCGAAGCCTCCGCCCTACAAGCGCCGCGGGCCCCTCACCTCCCCACCACGCCGCTCCTCCAGAGATAGAAGGACACCGGAAGTGACGCTGCCCTGAGCGCCCAGCCAGGGGTCGCACCGGAAGTAGTTCTGCCCACTTGAAACATGGCGCTCGGAGGTGAAGCCCTGCGACAGTCTTTACTCCTGGGGCGCGCGAAGATGATGGGCTGGGGCGGGCCGTTGTTATTCCCAGAGAGCTTTTATCAGCCCTTTGACGGGCCTTTTTAACGCCAAATCGACCAGTAAAGCAGCAAGTCTTGGGGAAAGATACGGTTGCAATCAACAGCACACC
>NW_015274412.1:0-367 GCF_001447785.1 Gekko japonicus
TCTCCCCCAATTTCTTTTACAGGGTGCTACTGGATTCCCCGGAGCTGCTGGAAGAGTAGGACCCCCTGGCCCATCTGTAAGTACCCCTCTCCCACAGAGACATTTATTTTATTCTTGGCAGTAATTTGAAAAGCTAATGCAGGGCTCCCTGGTAGCTGGAATGCTGATGCTCATTGAAAGGTTCCTAAGATCCCACAGTATTCCCCCCCCCCCAGCAAAGAGACCAGCAATGGTGACTGTCGGGAGGAAGAGATGCAGATGTGAGGATAGTGGTGAAGCAACTAACATCTGGATTTTCAGCGTTTCTTATCCTGCACTAAAAATATCAAGCAGTATTCTGAACTCAGAGACTTTGGAGTGATTTTTT
>NW_015274413.1:0-367 GCF_001447785.1 Gekko japonicus
CGTAACAAATGAGTTCGACACCCCTGCTTAAGTCAAGGCGCTTATACACTGCAGCTGCCTAACGGAAGAAGCTCCAGTAAGGCCATCCCCAGACCAGCACCACCTCCACAGCCTCTGCTGTACTTACCAGTGGTCCAAAAAGCCACTCAAGGCCCTTGGTAGCCAGGCTGGAATCGTGCTGTCTCCTCAAATATCAGTTCTTTCAGCCTCTCTTTGGGCAGGTCGTCCAGCTCCATATCAAAGGTGAACGGTTCCTCAGCAACTGGCTGGATGGGGCACAAGGGAGGATGGTATTCAGACATCCTGGCACCCAAACTTTGTCCTCCCCCCACCCATCAGTCCTAAACCAGGAGTCCTGAAGTCTCCC
>NW_015274414.1:0-367 GCF_001447785.1 Gekko japonicus
GTATAAGGCAGCTTCATGTGTTCAGTCTTTCTGTGCCTGAAGCAGGAAATCACTACTTCCCTTCTGGGATCAAAGCTCACAAGATCCTGGATAGCTTGTTTAAGACATGGGTCCCCCCTGACACTTCATAGGTTTAAACCACTCAGTGAATCTGGGCATTGTCATGTTCCTATCACTGGTATAACATCCAGGGTAGTACAGCTCAGCTTATCATGTGACTGTAGTCTATGACCAACACAGCTGCCCTGGAGGGCAGATCCATAGCCAGCAATCCTGTGGGAACACAACCTATGAGTATGCTGGGGAGGCTGTTGTCAATCAACGTGAAACAGAAAAATCTAAATGTCATCTAATATGCTTAGATTTT
>NW_015274415.1:0-367 GCF_001447785.1 Gekko japonicus
TAAATTTCGTTTTCATGCGACGTTTCGCATCTTTGATATTTCTTTTGGAAACGAAAAAGCCCAAGTTGTCCAGATGTAACAGATCAAGGCTTTCTTGTTATTATATCTGCGGTTCTTCAGTTGGGCATAGTTTTCCGAGCTTCCAAGAGAAGACAGGCAAGAGAGTCTCCTTGTGATGGAGTATTAAATTCTGTTTCCCGTGGTAGCCATGTTGGTCGGCAGTAGAGCAGCGAAATTCGAATCCAGCAGCACCTTAGAGAAGAACAAGGTTTTCCAGATATGAACTTCTGAGACTCAAAACTCCCTTCATCAAGAGCACCTCAGTGACCAACAATATTTTCAGGGGATGAGCTTTCGAGATTCAAAT
>NW_015274416.1:0-367 GCF_001447785.1 Gekko japonicus
TTGTTGTTGTTGTTCCATTCCACCCTGACCAAATCTAAAAGGAGACTTTTGTGGCATCTGCAAGGCCATGACGGATTTATAGTCGCATAAGAGAAAGTAGGGTTCGCTCAGGAAAACCTATTGCTGCAATAAATCTGCTAGGTTTGGTTATGCACGCAGGAGAATGAAGTGGGGACACCGATGCCCTGAAGGAGTGGCATTCTGGCTCTAGATATTTTCTTTTCAGTAGCAAAACAAACCCCACCCTCCACTCTCTGCACGCGAGAAAGCTAGCACAGCAGGGAGAAAAATTCTGTTCTCCTTTTTTACTTGCATGCTGGCTTTCTCTTTGCAAGGAGTGATTAATTAATTATCGTATGGCATTGTG
>NW_015274417.1:0-367 GCF_001447785.1 Gekko japonicus
GACTTCCAAATCACTGACTACTTCATCTTTTCAACAATGAAAGATGCTAGGAATTGAACCTGAAATTTTCTGCATGCAAAGCAGATGCTGTACGACTGAGCCACAGCACAGAAGCTCAAGAGCTCTCTTGAATGCAACAGAGAGGCTGTTCCCGTGGTAATAAGGTGGAATTAAGCCAAACTTACAGCTCTTTGGAAGCACAAAGAGAAACGCCCTAATAAGAAAACCACCAGACATTCTTGAATTGCATGGCTGACAGGCAGAAGGAGCTTCCTCCAGTGCCTGGTTCATAACACAAGAACAAAAGTAGTCCGTAGCTCACAGGTCCCTATCCCTTTTCAGCTTGTGGGTACCTTTGGAATTCTGA
>NW_015274418.1:0-367 GCF_001447785.1 Gekko japonicus
GATCCAGCATGAGTCTTCTTATGTTCTTATGTTTTAAGGAAACCTGGTGGCCCTCTTCGCATGGAGGATTCTGACTCCCCCCTCTGGGCACCAGCCCACCAAAATTATCCTAGATACCTGAAGGACCAATCCATGTTTGTTTGTTGCCATGAAGTTCTCTGGTAATGGCCTAGGTCATGTCCACAAGGTAAAAATGACATATTTCTGGTTAAGAGTGAGCACAACAGTTTCAGTCATTCATGTCCCAGGTAGGTCTTCTGAGAACCTGCTAAGCCTATAGATATGGGCCATGGGACAGAGACTACATTGGTCGCCCTCATGGGTGATCTACATAGATGCCTGGATCAAGGCACGTTGGCACTGCTGT
>NW_015274419.1:0-367 GCF_001447785.1 Gekko japonicus
AATCCCCAGCATCTCCAGTTAAAAAAGGGTCAGGATGGAGCATTCCATGCTGCTCCGGGTATGGCGCGGGGCTGGGGGGGCATACGAAATTCCTGGTGTCTGAAAAGGTTCTTAGCTACACCCCAGACTTTGGAGAGAGAACCGGCTGGGTTTAGGAATGCCAACGGGAGAACAAGCAAAGACAGCATTATGTGCAATGCAAGTCGAGAGTAGAAGCTGTGTTATTGATTGCCTCGGTGTGGCTAGATCCGATCCGACGGTGGTTACTCAGAGCGAGTGGGCGCACCGACTCCTTCTCGGCAGAGAGCCGTCTTCTCCTCGCAGGGGCCTAGGGAGAACCGAGAAACTGAAGCAGGTGGCTGGAGGA
>NW_015274420.1:0-367 GCF_001447785.1 Gekko japonicus
CTTCTTCAGATACAGCTAGAATGAGAGTCAATCAGTCCTTGATCTATTTGTTAGAGGAACATTTTGAATGAAACCATAATTGAATAAAACTCTACTATTACCTGGTGGATAGCTAAATTGCCTTTGCTTTAATGTCAGAAATGTTTGTAACAGTCAGTATGTTCTTTTTCCTGTTTTCCCCTCTCCACAGGCCTGGAGCTCCCTTTTATGATGATGCCCCACCCGCTCATTCCTGTCAGCCTGCCCCCTGCATCTGTCACCATGGCAATGAGTCAGATGAACCACCTTAGCACCATTGCAAACATGGCCGCCGCAGCACAAGTACAGAGTCCTCCCTCAAGAGTCGAGACGTCTGTTATTAAGGTGA
>NW_015274421.1:0-367 GCF_001447785.1 Gekko japonicus
GTCTATGTATATGTATATGTATGCAAAGCCTCTCATCTGTGTCCCTTTTAATTTTTAAAGAGAAAACATTATACTTCCAGCAAGCACTTTCTGTCACCAAGAATGCAAACAAAATTTGAGATCGGGTTGAGTCCAGGAGCAGCTGAAAGACCAGAAAGGTTTTTGGTACATAAGCCTTCAAGAGTCAAAGCTCCTTTGGTCAGACACAATATGTAGATGAAATTAAATGAAATGGATTGAATTTAAATCAACTGGCAAAACAGACAAAATTTGGTAACTGGACCTATTAGGTGAATACTTTTAAACGTATCAGACAGGAGTCCAGCAGTGCTATAGAGACCAACAGAACGTTCAGGGTAGAAGCTTT
>NW_015274422.1:0-367 GCF_001447785.1 Gekko japonicus
GCTAAAGGTAAGACTTGGCAACCCTAGATTGGACCTATCCTGTCCCTTTGCTCTTTCTTGCATCTAACTAAGGCATCTTTGTTGGCTAGCTATTGCGAGCCCAAAATGGATAAGGATATGGTAGGCTGAAAGCTCTAGATGCTTCAGAAAGAATAAGAAATGTGACAAATGTCTGCAGGCAAACGTTTTAGGCAGAAAAAATGATGCATTTAGGAGGTATGCAAAATGCCAGCTTTGAAACCTTCATCCCTTTGCTTTCCTTGACAGTTATGCTTTAACTGTATTGGCTTCCCAATTGGCAGTTACTTCTGCATTAAAACAAACGCCATCTGCATGATCCCAGCCAGTCAAGGATCTGACAGTGTGA
>NW_015274423.1:0-367 GCF_001447785.1 Gekko japonicus
TGGATCCTCAGGGTTTGTAGCGTGTAGTTTGTGCCATGGTTTGTAGGAGCAAGGCAAAAACTGCTTCAGGAGGCAGATCAGATCCTGTGGGCTACCACTTGGCCATGCTTGCTCTACAACAGTGATACCCAACACAACACTTATGGGTGCCGTGGTGCCTACCACTGTGTTCCCTAGTATCTTCTTGCTTCTTCCCCCAAACTCCAGTTTCCCAAAGCAAGGAGCCAATCCTAGCTTTCCTTTACCCTATGGAGCAAGAAGTTCTCAGAAGAGTCCAGGAGACATCACCTTTTAGTCTTCAGAAACCACCCATTCCAAAATACCTGTCCTCCATCATAGATACTTGACTTGAAACCTCCCAACATTT
>NW_015274424.1:0-367 GCF_001447785.1 Gekko japonicus
TCATTCAATCTCTCCTCATTCCCCTCCTTACTATAAACTCCATCTTTAAAAAAAAATAGACTTCATCTTAACTGCATGTTGTGCATGCAAGTCCCAGGATGCCGCTCACTCATCTTCTCCACATTAGAATGCTGATCGTGACCATAAGGATTCTAACAGAAAGTATTAACCATTATTTATTGCTATATCCTTAATAATACAATATGAGATGGAATCTATTTCCCAGTTTATCTAGCTGTGGTACACCAGTGTATTTTAAAGGGGTCATGAGACACTTACTCGCCTTCAGGCTGTTCTGGTTTTCCCTCTCCAGTCAAGCTAATGGGAGTTGGGAACAGCTAGGTTCTTTCCGCACTTGGATCTCATC
>NW_015274425.1:0-367 GCF_001447785.1 Gekko japonicus
AAGTTGCTGGCATGATGACATCACTTCCTATATGACACCAGTGATGTGGCCTGGGCCGTTCTCCTTCTCATGCAAAGTCTCCCCCATCTCCCGCCAGTTTCCAGGAGGGATAGACATCTTTAGACGAGTGGTGTTAGAATTACCGAGGGATGTGACGTGCTCAGTTCTATGCACAGGCTAGATAATATTCTTTGTAGTGGAGAGATTATACTTTCCCCAAAGGTCATCTGTGGAGTCACTCTCTTATTTGATGGTGTTGTGACCTCTGAGGATCGCCAACTACTAGGTGGGGCTTCAAGAGATTCCCCCAGATTTACAATTGCTCGCCAAGACAATAGAGTCTCCTGGAGAAAATGGCTGCTTTGGA
>NW_015274426.1:0-367 GCF_001447785.1 Gekko japonicus
TCTAGCATTCAGTCAAAACTCTATGGTTAATCCATGAAGTTTTGGTCAAATGCTAGAGAGTCACCAGTGACCCAATTATGTCACTTCCAGTTGTGCTGGGAAAGAAATCAACATGTCACTGCTGATGTTGTTATATCACTTACAAGGCCCTACCCAGTGGCGAGTCTTCCAATGCTTGCCAGCCTTGTGCTGACAACTCTAGAGTAGCCCCATCATTATTTTCCTTGGGGTGTTTTAATGTTGTTTGTTTTTACAGATTACAACAATGAGGATGGCAATTTAAAGGGGAAGAGCAGTGATGAGGGAAGGGATAGATTTAACTCTCCCCCCACTCTTTTTTTCTTTCTGAAAATCATCACCCCATGCA
>NW_015274427.1:0-367 GCF_001447785.1 Gekko japonicus
GACTGGGCTTGGAATAACTCATGTTATTACACAATTTATTCCAAATAGTTCAGAGTGAGAGACCCACTGTAAGACTAGCTTGGCAAAGCATACCTATCATCATTAAGCTGTTCAAAATGAGATTTGGGAACATCTTGAAGCCCATGTCTATAAACATAGACACACCATCCAGTCCTTCTCCTTTTTTTTAGTAATGAAATCAGAGGGCATTCTGGAAGATATATGATAGGATCTCTGGTGTGATATGTCTTTCTAAATGGTGGCTGAATGACCCCATGTAAACTGTGGTTGTGAAACAAAAAAAGAGGAGATTGGACTTGATAGCCTTATGCTATTTTCCTGACTAGAGGCAGCAATCCCTATGTTT
>NW_015274428.1:0-367 GCF_001447785.1 Gekko japonicus
ACCCTGGAGAGCCACTGCCAAAGTGAGTGCACAATGCTGACCTTGACAGACCATTGACAGCTTCAGTTTAAGGCAGCTTTATGCATTCACACTATCAGCCTCCCTGGCTGTACTATAACCTTGGGGGATCAAATATCCATCCCAGTTACACAATCCAGATTATCAGTGCTCCAGCTTTTCCAAATCACCCTCCTCACATGGCCGTTCTGTCTCAAGCCAGACACCCACACACTCACATTTTGTTCACAGTTCTGAATGTGCAATGTTTTGCATGTTTTTGCACCTGCACAGCTGGTGGCGTTCAGCACAGCAGCTGGCTGGGCCACCCCCATTGGCACATGCTCACCGTTTACCAGATTGCTGGGAT
>NW_015274429.1:0-367 GCF_001447785.1 Gekko japonicus
CAGTCTGCCCTGCCAGAAACCATATAGCGCCATTCCCTAAACAATAAATCATAAGCACTGTGATGAATAACTTAGAACAATAAAAATAAACATGTAGCAGCAGGAGCTGGCAACACAAAGTAACCACAAATCTCCTTAAAAGCTAATTAGCCGCATTAGCGAAAAACAGTTTAAAAACAATGGCAGCATAAAACCGGTAAAACAATTACTTAGCAGCATATCAAGTAAGACAAAGTCAACATTAAACAGGAACAGGAAAGAGTCACTGCATTCAAACAGGCGAAAGTGGAAGAGAAGTGACAGTCAATGAAAGACCTAAGCAAAAAAAAAAAGGCATTTAACCTGGCATCGGAAATATACCAATCAT
>NW_015274430.1:0-367 GCF_001447785.1 Gekko japonicus
CTGCTGTTCAGTGCCAGTTTTCCAGTGTTGGTTCGGGTGCTATGCATACTCAAAAATGTTGGCAAGGATTTTTTTTTTGGGGGGGGGCACTGTTAACACATGAACAAATGTTGCTATTAATTTTTTAAGATTGATTTACCCCCAAATAAGGTTTAATTTGAATTATTTTTTTTACAAACCTAGGGGTTTCCGTGGGTTTGCAGAACCATAATCTGAGGGGTTTTTTTATCTGACGCTTTCCTTGTTGCACAAATTTACCTATCCAAATGTGGAACAGCCCTTGGCTGTTAAGTATAGGTATATGGAGTGTTCAGACATGCCACTTACTTGCAGCTCCCCACCTTCAGTCTGGTGGCATAGCCCAGCA
>NW_015274431.1:0-367 GCF_001447785.1 Gekko japonicus
CTGTGCCTTTTGGGAGACCTCCAGCCTGCTTGGAGGGCTCTTCTGCACCATGTCGTTCAAGAAAGCATAGCATCTTTGTGCCATCTTAGCCAGCTCTGTCCTGTTCAGGGCATTGGAGCTACGCGATGCTGTTTCCAGCTGCATTAATACTGTGGCGACTGGCGGCTGGCGACTCAGTCCTAAGAATTCCTTCAGTTCACTGGAGAGCTTCGGGCCTTCACCAAGGGCCTTCTTGTCTAGGACAGGTTCGATCAAGCCCACCAGAGGCTGCAGCTTGTGGTGATAAATCTCACTGGGGCAACAGAGTTTTTTGTGGTTGCCAGGAAGATCAGTTGGCAAGAAGGGAATTTCTCTGAAAGCCACTTGG
>NW_015274432.1:0-367 GCF_001447785.1 Gekko japonicus
CACTCTTAACCACTACACCACACTGGGTCCCCAAACACTTGGTACAAAAAATTCATATCCCCTCCATGGCATTTGGTAGTGCTGGTGGTAGTAGTAGTAGTAATGTACAAACCCAGTCTGAAAACATGCACATGGCAACCCAACAACTAACAGTGAGAAGCAGAAAACCAACACCAGTATCAAAATATGAACAAATTCAAAGAAATGAAATAGTGAACCCAGAGTCTGAGGCTGGAAGGTGGGCAGATGTGGTGTAGTCATTGCCGGTGTGGTATGGTGGTTAGGTTAGAAGCAGGGAAATCCAGGTTAAAATGCCCACTCTTCTTTGAAGCCTGGTGACCTTGAGATATTCACTCTCTCAGCCTAA
>NW_015274433.1:0-367 GCF_001447785.1 Gekko japonicus
AAATCTCTCTTCTTATCTTACCATGTTCTCTGATCCGTCGCAAAAGGACAGGCAATAAGTCCCCCTCCCCTCCTACCTAATGGAAAATTATCAGGCAGACTACAGAAGTTTCTTGCCACCTCCACTGAACATTGTGGTGCTTCCCCAGGCCCCTCTCCCCCTCCCCCAGATATCTCTTGTTTTTCTGCCTATGTCCATCAGCATGGTAACTGATATCCAGCTACCTTTGTAGTCTGGAATTTAAAGGGAAAAACTTGTTTTCCAACCCTTTGCATACCTGTAATGGTATTGTTTGTTTAGTCTCTGAGCATTCACAGAGTACAGATTCAACATTAACCTTGTAAAGTGGTAAGCTTTTAAAAAGATA
>NW_015274434.1:0-367 GCF_001447785.1 Gekko japonicus
GCCTCTAGTAACCACTACATTGCGCTGTGACCTTGAATTGCTACTTGGACCAAATGGTCAGCCAGCGCAGCTTTCAGCACAGGGATGATAGTGTTGGAAATGAAATTCCTGGCTTGTTCTAAGCTGTGCAGTTTCCCCCCTGAAGTACAGGCTATGTGTCCCTCTCAAAAACCCTTGTCCCGTTGATGACCACCACTCTTGTCTGTCTGCTGCACAGGGCAGGTATTCAACTGTGAACACGACTGACCCCAAGAGACGGATTTACGAAGCTTTCAGCTGGCTGAAGCCCTTCTACTCCGAGAGCAACAGCTTCCTTGAAATCCAGCAAGTAAAGGAAGAGCTGCCCTGTGGAAAGGATCAGGAAGTA
>NW_015274435.1:0-367 GCF_001447785.1 Gekko japonicus
AAAGCAAATTTGTGCGGAAAAAATGCAATAATTTCTTTCTTAACCAATCTAAATTTATTTTATTGCTTAACAGACTAAAAAGCATAACTTCACTAGGATATGAAGTTATATTATTTGGATTTTTATGGATTTTAGAAATATACATATATTAATTTTCTACAAGCATAATGGAGAATATACCCAATGAGAGAACTGCAAACTACTTCACCATATGCTTTTGCCATCTGCCGGGTAGGAAAAAATAAATATTGTGCATTTTCATCCTGCATAGTATAGCCTATTAGTTGTGGATAAAGTTGTTCTCATTTAAACAATGAACATGTCTTTGGAAACAGGGTTATCTAATAGGGTTGCCAGCTCTGGGTTG
>NW_015274436.1:0-367 GCF_001447785.1 Gekko japonicus
CAAGGGGAACCTTTACCTTTACCTAATGGGCAAATGCCCCACCTGGCGTGGCCCACGTCCTAAAAACACTTCACATTCACCAGGAAAAGTGTCAGTGGGCAGTGTGCCCATAAGTGCCACGTTGGGGACGCCCCGCTCTAAGGAAGAAAGGACCCTTTTTAACCCGAGACACATCTTGGATTATGCAGAATGGTAGACAGCGCCACTTCCAGGAAGGCTTTTAAGGCCCTATCATAACTATACCAAGCGCTGGACTTAGCACTGGGATTCTTGTGAAGTTCTCGTTTTTAAGAAGAGAATGTGTTGGGACCATGCCAAGAGAGAAGAAGCGACTCTACGGTCCCTTCCGCACTAGACCTTAAATCCT
>NW_015274437.1:0-367 GCF_001447785.1 Gekko japonicus
GGTCTGTCTTTTAGGGAATGTAGCTTAATTTAGTGAACGCTTTAGGAGGAGATTGTACTTGACTCAGAGCCTAGCTTCTGGGGAAATCTAGCTAAAGATCTCGGATTTCTAGGAGGAGTACATACGTACACTGTGGGATTCCTGAAGTTGTAGAACAGGCAAATATTCACCTAGTAGTTTTGAAAGCTTGACTGACAACTGATTTGTGCACCCAGTAACTGTCAACTGAGTATAACTGAATGAGCCCAACAAACACCATTCCAAGGTTTACTGATGTGCTTCAAATCACTTCAGCAATAGATAACCAAGCTGTGGAATCATTTGTGGAGTATTTCTTTTTTTTTAATAGACTACAAAACTACAAAGA
>NW_015274438.1:0-367 GCF_001447785.1 Gekko japonicus
AGAATGGGGTCGGGAGGGAGCCAGGCCCCAGCTCTGGCCCAGGAGCGTGAAGGTGGGAGCTGAGCCCATGATGCTTCGACTTTTTCAGCTGCTGGAGCAGGCGCTGGTGATCGAGGAGCAGCTCCGGAGAGCCGCCTACCTGAACATGTCGGAGGACCCCTCCCACCCCTCCATGGCCCTGAACACCCGCTTCTCCGAGGTCGAGTGCCTGGCCGAGAGCCACCAGCACCTGTCCAAGGAGTCCATGGCCGGGAACAAGCCGGCCAACGCCGTGCTCCACAAAGGTGAGGAGGCAGCGAGAGGGGTTGCGCGCCGGGGAGGTTGCGCGGGCGGGCTTGCATGGCGTGCCACTGGCCCCTTCCCCCCC
>NW_015274439.1:0-367 GCF_001447785.1 Gekko japonicus
TTTCCAAATGCATAAAAAAGGTATCTGTCTTTTCCCAGGGGACTTTGCTCCTCTCGCACAATCAAGGGACAGCTCTTGGGTAAATATGTTGGCAGTGTCCTCCCCACACCTCCTTTAATCCCTCAAATGTGATTCAGTATTGCCTCTGAGCTCTCCAATAAAGGCTTGTGTCTACAGGGACTTACCTCTCCCCTACCACTTTTTTTGTATCCTTTCAAGGAACATGTCTTGGGAGGCTACAAGGAGGTTTCTAGGGAGGGAGCCAGTATGATCCACTGGCTAGAGAGCAAGGCTTAACTCTGGGAAACCCAGATGCAAATCACACCCCTGCCTAGGGCAAGTCACTAGATTGACGGTGCAGTCCTAA
>NW_015274440.1:0-367 GCF_001447785.1 Gekko japonicus
ATCCTTTGTGTTTCCTTCTGTGTGGCGACTGGCCGGCCCCTCCCTGTGCGAGAATGTCAGGCAGCCCCGGCCAGAAAGCTCCAGGAAGTGAAAGCAGTCGTCTCTTTGTGGCTGAGGCCTGCCCTGGAGCTCCCTGGCTGGTGTCGTCTCCCAACCCGGACCATGGCAGCCCAGCGGCAAGAGTCGGTGCCCTCTCCGGCTCCAGAGCCTCAGCCTGGCTGGCGGGAGCGCTTTGAGGCCCGCTGGGAGCTGCGCCGGAGGGGCGTCCCACTCCCCAGAGACCCCGACTGGGGGTCTCTCTACATCCTGAAGCCCTTCCAGAGGAACCTGCTGCAAAATCCAAACCCAGAAGGTACTGCAATGCCCC
>NW_015274441.1:0-367 GCF_001447785.1 Gekko japonicus
GAGCCACGTGTTCGCCACCCCTGGCTTAAATTATACAGACTTGGTCCCAGTTCATATGTTTGCTTCTTACATAGAAACCTATCAGTGGCTGTGGCACTTACTGTGCATGGTTGGGAGTACACAAGTATGGTTTGTTTATTTATTTACACATTTTAATTCACTTTTCTACACTCACTGTAGACTCAAAGTGTCTTTCAGTATCAAAAATCCCCTTGCAAAACAGAACCCTACAGCTATTTAAGCTCAAGTTAACAACGGACCTGCCTTCCACTAACACATTAATGCATGCTTCCACTAACACACTAAGGGAGAGGAGGGGGGCAGATCAAATGTTGATAGCTTTGCTCTTAATGGCAACTATATTTAC
>NW_015274442.1:0-367 GCF_001447785.1 Gekko japonicus
CCCCCAAGACCAGAATACCATGGCAGAGTTTCCCACAGGTTGGGATTCTGCAGATCCTTCAGTTTGGCAGAAGATTTCACCAAAATCAAAATCAAATGGAAACCTGAATGATCCTCCTTGGGCAACACAACCTAGACATTCTGGTGGGAATCAAAGGAGGCTGGGCTGGGCAAAGCCAGAAGGATTTCTTGAAAGAGGGGGGCCCGGGGGAGGGGGGGAGGTTGACCATCCCAGTTCTGCTTCCTTTAATCCCAGCCTGATCTTCTTTCCTTGTACAGTTACATTCTGGCCATTCTGCTGTGGCTGAAAAAAGGGGGTGAAAATGTCTGTCACCTTGCATTTTATCCACAGGACTAGCTCCAAAAGT
>NW_015274443.1:0-367 GCF_001447785.1 Gekko japonicus
TATTTCCCACCTGGAGCTGGCAACCCTACGTTTAATTCAAACAGCCTGGCCTTAATTTTGGTTAAGGAAACACCTTTTTGAGTGCAGCTGTGTTCTTTCTTCTTTGCCCTCACGTATTTGTTCTTCTGTCGGCTGTGGGTTTTTTCTTTTTTTTAAAAAAGGAAAAATCCCTGCATTTTTATTGGTTTCCCCTCTAACCATCTCTTCCCTTTGCAGCTTCTGAAATCAACAAGATATAACTCCAGGGAAGGAAAACTGCCTCAGAGAAGCTCTTAATAAAGCTCACCAGCATCTTCAGTATCATCCACAGTAAATCTCAGTGAAGTGCCTGTTGAGCAGAGAAGCAGAGTGTAGCTGTTGAAGAAGA
>NW_015274444.1:0-367 GCF_001447785.1 Gekko japonicus
GTGAAATCCTAAACAGAGTTACACCCTTTTAAAACCAATGAAGAATGGGATTAAAAGAGTGTAACATTGTTTAGGATTACACTTTAAAACAGCAGTCCTAAGTACCTTTACTAGGGAGTAAACCCTATCAGTGGGACTTCTCAGTAAATTGTGAATGTTGGTGTGTGGTATTTTTTTTTGGGGGGGGGGGTAATGTCCTGACATGTTTTTATGGTTCACCCTGTTCTCTTCCATCTGTCCTTTTTCTGCTGTTCTAAATTTTGGCAATTCAACCTAGTGCAAATGGAGCCTGTACTAAGGCCCAATCATCTCAGTTCCCAAGGAACCCCACATTTTGTTTTGAAGAAGGAACTGGGAGTATTCTCCA
>NW_015274445.1:0-367 GCF_001447785.1 Gekko japonicus
GGGGGGGGGCTTGCCCCTTTCCTCTGTATGCTGTTTTCCCAATTTAAATCACTTCTACCACTGCCATTTTTTGCATGGGGGGAAATAGTAAATCTGGATGGGGCAGTTTGACATCAGAAAAATGGTGTATGAGAGAGAGAAAGAGGAATAGCTCCCTTTCTGTGCACTTCTTTAGCCACTTCAATACTTGAAAAAACATGGGAGATCATTTTGTGTCATCAGAGTCTGGCTCATTTCGAATAGAAGAGGCTCTTCCGTTCCCACATTTTGAAGAGAGACTGCACCCTTCCTTTTTTAGTTTTCCATGACACTCCTGAGAATACCTAACAGCCTAAGCTCTGCCATTGGGGAGAAAAGTGGGGTATAA
>NW_015274446.1:0-367 GCF_001447785.1 Gekko japonicus
TTCCTCTGCTGTGGCACTCACTTCCTCTCCTGTTGACAATTCCACGTGTGGCAGGGATCCTTGGTGTGAAGGGGATCCTTGAAAAAAAATGTTGCTTATGCACAAGTGCTAGTGACAGAGGAAGCAAGTGCCACAGTGGGAGAAAGTCTCTGCAGCAGCTGAGTCATAGGGTCTAAGTCCAGATTTGGCACAATGGATTGATAGAAAAGGAATGGAATCTATCTCATTTTGATAGAAATTTGATAGCGAGCCAAAGTTTGTATATTCTTCCTTCTATCCACTTTAAGATAGAAAGGGTTGTGCATAAAATAAATCTGAAGTATCATTATGGTTTGGTGAGCAGGATGGTGAATTTGAACTACGAGAG
>NW_015274447.1:0-367 GCF_001447785.1 Gekko japonicus
ACACCAAACTGGTTAGTACCAAAACCTCTGTCCCAGTAGCCCTAACATACAAGTCTGAAGTGAAGACCCCTCCCAAAAAACCAGAAATTCTTATGAATGTGGAAAGAAGTTGGGTAAGGGAGGATCTAAGAACACTGCATTTGGTGCTGGTATATTTGTTAGCTTTATTTTCTTTGCTCTTTGTTTTTTTAAAAAAAGTAAAATAAAATAAAATGTTGAACTTGGAAGAGAGCCTACATCAATTTCTGGAGAAGCTGGTCAAAAGATAGATCTCCACCTTATGTGTTTTGTTATGTTGTGCTTCCTGCTCTCTTTACTAAGCAAGATGTAAATAAAGATGTTTCTCTGCCATTTCCTCTAAGCTACA
>NW_015274448.1:0-367 GCF_001447785.1 Gekko japonicus
GAGGGCTCAACCTTCCACACTCACAGGCAGTAATCAACAAGGAGGCCAGATGATGTTGCAAGAATGTTTATTCATAGTCCAGCTCACAGGGGAAGTCCCACACAGGGTAGTTCCTTCACTCTCTGGAGTCTGGCTGCATGCCTTCCAGGATCCCTTGTTCTTTTCCCTCCTTAGTGTCCAGGGTCTTCCACCCAGCTCTTCACTGCCACCGTCCTTGAATCCACACCTAATGACTGCTTACCACCAGGGAGCAGTGCGAGGGGACCCAGCCTACAATGTCCTTGGCATCTCCTCCATCCCAGGGGAACACTGTCCCCTGACAAGGCTGCGCCAGCTCCCGATAACCAGCCTCAAACTAGACAGTGAC
>NW_015274449.1:0-367 GCF_001447785.1 Gekko japonicus
AAAAAGAAAGGGGGGGGAGGATTATAGGGTTTGATTCAGTTGCTAGGGAAGTCAATGTCACTGCCACCAGGGGCTTCCAAGGGAACAGGATCAGGCACCTCTTCAGATTTGGGTTTGAAAATTCCTATACAGTAGCATAGTTGCACCATGGGACGCACCTTGATCTCTTTGAAACCGAAAGGCATCAAAGGCCTAATGTCCTCCAAACCATTTGCAGCCTTATGTAAGAGACGGCCTTTACGATCAAGGACCGTATTCGCAATTCTTGGCTCTAAATGTTCTTTCATGCGCATTATATTTACTGATGCTGCCTCCTCGACTCAGTTACTGCTTGTGACGATCACTAGTTTGGATCCAGCCAGCCAGG
>NW_015274450.1:0-367 GCF_001447785.1 Gekko japonicus
ACATTGTCAGATTGAATACACCACACATATATTGTAATACTTGGCCTTGGAACAAATGGTCTGGTATGCTTCTTGTGACCTACAGGGAATGTACATGACCTAACTTCTATATTAAGACCTGTCATGCTACTCAGTCTGTATGTACCTGGTCCAGTCTACCTCCATTACCAGCCCAAAAAGAACACATCTACAATGATCGTTTATAGCAGAGGTGCCACTAATTTCAGAGTGCATTTGTTCACCAGCTGAATGCCTTCTGTGCATTGACTGGACATGAAGACAGGGAGAGCAGGCATGATGGTGTTGGCCTTGCCTCCAATCTCTGCATGACTGCTAGCAAATGAGCATGGTGCTTAGTTGTGGAGAA
>NW_015274451.1:0-367 GCF_001447785.1 Gekko japonicus
TGATGTTCCTGCAGTGCAGACAAGTTCCAAAACTCATTTTAAAGCATCTGGTAACACTTCTTCATAATCTTGTCTTCTCTTGGGTTCGATATTGTCCTCTTGTACCTGTACTTTAAACTAGTTGCTTGGGTTGACTGAAAAAAAGCAGCGTTTCAGTAATGTTAAGCTTAACTGAGTTGCAGAATGAACTGTACCACCACCTCTACTTTTGGTCTTACCCTAATGGCTGTCTCTCTCTAACAAAGCGCTTACACATTTGGACTGTTTTTATACTATTCTGGATTGCAGTAAAGGATGAGGTGGACAAACTGGCCCAACATGGCAGTTCTTCTTGGTTTTACCTGAGAGCCAGTTTGGTGTACTGGTT
>NW_015274452.1:0-367 GCF_001447785.1 Gekko japonicus
AAGCTGTCTGAAAGAGGGCTGCTAGTGATGTGAAAAGGGGACAGCACAGCAGGAAGCTCTTTTGAAATTTTAATTATCCTCACCCCCAATCAAGCACAGTTAGGCACAAATGACTCAGTAGTACATTGTGGCTAATACGTGATTCATTATGTAGAATTAAACTTTCGGTTTTCTGTTTCCTGAAATGTAATTAGAAGGTCAAGTAACTTTTAGGTCAGGCTATCACACAAATTAGGCTAATAACCTTTCGATCCTCCTTTGATTTTATTGAATCTATGGAAAGGCAAGATGCCTCCAGCTAGCAGAAAAGATCTCATAGTAACACTTTTGACAGCTGCTAAGGTGGTAATTAGGGTGCCGAGGTGGC
>NW_015274453.1:0-367 GCF_001447785.1 Gekko japonicus
GAGACACTGACGTGCTAGGCCATGCTATTCATCTGACATGCACAACACGGTGCCACAGAGCACGCACGGTCCTAGTGACGCTGTCGCTTCCTTCGTTCTGTGCATTCATTGCCACTACATTCAAGAAAAACAAGTTTTTTAAATGCTGGTCTCACTATTACAGAACACCTGACAGCATCCCATGGGCCAGTTTATGAATCACAGCTCCACAGTACTCCCCCAGATCTGGAGAAAATGCAAAAGAAAGCAACCGAGGTACTTAAGGGGTTGGCACACCTTTCCTACAAAAAAAGGCTTCTCGGCTTTGAAAAAAGATGACCGGGGAGGGTACATGATAGAGGTTTATAAAAAGTATGCACAGAGAAAG
>NW_015274454.1:0-367 GCF_001447785.1 Gekko japonicus
GTAATGGTGATGAAATGACGAAATTATTAGAAGCTGAACTAGCTTTGCAGATCTGGTAGCCCAAAGATGAAGTACTAGAACTGAAGGCTGATCAAAACTGAATTCCATTTATTATAGTAAAAGCCAAGGTTCAAGAAGCCAAAAAAGGTTATAACCCACAAATCATCTTAGAGAAGAGTTTAGTCACAGAGTGGCAGAATAGAGCCAGATCTTAATCTGTGGGTGCTATTTCAATTATAAGCATCAAATCTTGTGAAAAGGCTAGAATGTATGGAGGAAGTCATGAAGCCAGAGAATAAGTATCATGATGTATAAAATTGAATGCTGGGGAATTAAGGATTTGGACAAAAGGGGTCCAAAAAAAAAA
>NW_015274455.1:0-367 GCF_001447785.1 Gekko japonicus
ACCCCTTCAGTTTGGCTGTGGGCAAAGCATTCAGTCTGCCTAGGATAAATGTGCAGCAATTGCTGGGGACAGTAAGATACTTTAAATTTGGAGGGCGACTTGCCGGGTCATCCCGTTTTCAAGGTTTTCTTTGTAATTATATGGACATAATAAGCTAAGGAGGTTGTAAAAGATGCTGGGACCCTACACAAGCAGCCTAGACCTTGCCTGATGTCTGATTCAGGACAGAGCACTTACAAAGGGCTCAGGAGTGAAAGTGAGCTAGTGGAGGTTGGTGGAGAGTGCAGGCAACAAAAGGGACCCAAACAATACCTCCTGTTCTTTTTATTTGTGCCCCCCACCCTGTGGAGTCTTGTGAGCAAAAATT
>NW_015274456.1:0-367 GCF_001447785.1 Gekko japonicus
GTGTGTGTAAAGAGCAACAGTCTAAACTTCAAATATGGAAATGACTGTCATGCAGTAGAAGGATGATAACAATGCCATTTCTGATGCTGTGCAAAAAGATTCCACAAGAAGACAATCGAAGCCTTTGCCATACCAGGCTTCAGAAAGCTTTCACTGTTGATTCCCAGGCTATAAATCATGCTTAATCACAAATGCCTTATGGGGGGAAATCCACTTCTTATGTTCATTTTCTACCATGCTTTACTCTGAAACCCTTTGAAGTCCATAAATCTGGTACAGAATCCTGTTATTTTTGCTCAGTTTAATTACTCGGAGAGTGATGTCTTTACAAAAATTACAGAACACCTTCACATGAAACACAGATTTG
>NW_015274457.1:0-367 GCF_001447785.1 Gekko japonicus
ATCATGTTTAAGGAGACTGAGAAAAGAGTTGATGAATATGGTTCACTGACTCTAAATTATTCTGCCAGATATGAAAAATGTCTAAGACCCTGTAAAAGGAAAAGAACTCTCTAGCATCGATTTGTGTTACTGTGGCTGAGATCTATGTGGCAGGATGTTACATTATTAGTTGTTGTTCAGAAGTGTGGATAGAACATACATTCAGATTCTTTTTTAAAAATCTGACTTTTTGGCTTATATAACGAACTGCTGTGGCAGCTTTTGTAGCAGTCTCAGGAAGGTTAACATTTCATCTAAAATATGACCAGAAGTTTCCATGGTTTAATCCAAATTGAACTAGAATTAACTAAAAAGAAAATAGAACAAA
>NW_015274458.1:0-367 GCF_001447785.1 Gekko japonicus
AACAAATGAGTTTGACACCTCTGAATTATAGCAAAAAGAGGAGTCCAGTTTGTTTGGCGGGGATGAAAATAGCCCACTGAGTGCTTACCACTTTCTTTCCTAGTAGGAATAAAATTGGGGTTGGAAAGGAGGAAAAGGATCACCAACAGCGGTATTCAACAAGTTGGGATTATGAGATGTCGAGGGATGGCAATCACCATTAATAACTCTGCCTACAGCTTCAGAATAATTAGGGATGACTTTCCATCAACCCACCAGCTGATCACCCTTGTCTCAGTTGATTCCTCCACGTTCACCCAATTCCATGACTTGGTGGCTGAGAAGGAGGGGGGACTGAAATTAAAGGGGGTATACATCTTGGTTCAAA
>NW_015274459.1:0-367 GCF_001447785.1 Gekko japonicus
GAGACATAAAAGAGGAAGAAATCGAATTGAACCAAAATGACAGGAACAGGAGCCGCCGAGAGAAATGGGAGTCTGTGAAGGACTGGGACCCTGCGGCTGTCTGTTTCACCCTGACTGGAAGAAGGAGAAAAGGGGTATTCAGCCAGAATTATTGTTGTGCTGTGATTAGTCTTCAGGTGCCCCCACCAACGAAGATTAGGCAGGTAGCCACCCGAGAGATGGCCCACTCAGACATGGCACCAAAAATCTGGATCTCTCTCCCCACCCTTGGGGGATTCACTCATCTCCTTCTGTTGCCATCTTCCACCACCATGTAAAGACTTAATTGCTTTGTTCAGCATTCCCTCAGTGATCGTACCTTCCTCCC
>NW_015274460.1:0-367 GCF_001447785.1 Gekko japonicus
GCCCAGGTAATGGAGGTTGTGGTGCAGCAGAATGTGCTTCTCCCTACACAACGGAATATTTCTCCCTGCTTGGAAAAATGGTAACGTTCTATTGATGTAGTCATTGGCATATGAATGCACCCTTGTTATGCAGGAAGGGTCCTTAGTATTCAGGCTTTTGACTTCAATGAAAAGTGAGATGGAGTCTCTGCTGTTATTTTGTACCGCACATCCAGCGCTCATCTCTGCATACGCAATGTGTCTTGCTGTGTATGCAAACTAAGCACACCAATCCTTGGGCATGGCAATCAAAGGGGATTTTGAATCTTACAAGCTAGGTGCTATTCGGTGAAGAATAACTGGAGGAGATAACAAAACAAAAAAACCC
>NW_015274461.1:0-367 GCF_001447785.1 Gekko japonicus
TCTCTAAAAGGTTCGCCATCACTGCTATGGACCCACCTTCTCAGAGAGCAAGGAAGGAAAGGGTATTTTCGAAGTAAGCGCCATTGCATATTACAAGTTAAACACTTAACACTTTTCTAGTGGTGTAAAACAGCCTTTGTATTTATACGGAGGAAATCCACAAAGAGCATAATAGAGGGATTCCGTGTTTAAGATTAAAGCTGTCAACCCATTCAAGAATGTCTAGTCAGTTAATCATCTGCCTTTTCATTGACTAATGGATTAAATGTATTGGATTTGCATATTGCAATGTACGTGCCTTTTTTTTTTAGTTTTGTAGGCAAGCGTCAGGTAGCTTAACGTTTTCACAAAAGAGGAGTTTGCACAT
>NW_015274462.1:0-367 GCF_001447785.1 Gekko japonicus
CCACAGAGGACTTATGGAAGCGATGAATATTCTATGCTCTTATGGGACATGTCCATTATGATAAAAAAAATCTAATAGTGGTATTCACAGAATAGGTTTAAACTGTGTTTTTCTTTCTTTATTTGGTCAGATTAATTTTGTCTTCACTTTAATTTATTACAAGGTCACGCAGGACCAGAAGGAATGGAATATCAGGCTACCAACAAAGGAAACCTGAAGACTCACCTTAGTGTCACCAGTTTCTTTCTCTCTGTACAAAACTCCCACCACACATTCCTCTTCCTCGAGCAACTGTAGCACTGTCCCTTCGATGAATTTTGTGCTGAAAGAAAGCAGATTCTTTTTCAAAACACACACACACACAAAA
>NW_015274463.1:0-367 GCF_001447785.1 Gekko japonicus
AAACACTAATGCAACCTTTCCTGCGGGCACTTGGCTTGCCTACCTATCCTCAACATTGCTAGAAGGAGACACAGTGATAATCTACCTATTCAGGCATTTGTCTGGCTACAACTGAATGCATGGCAAGATGGAGCTGATATCACAGCTGCTGCCCACTGTCCCTCCCTCCGCTCATTCAACAATCCCATGTGCACAGAGATTATGTCCATGCACCGAAGTGTGCATATCTCCTTGATCCAGGTCCCTTCATTTTCCAGAGCCAGCTTGATGTAGTGGATGGACTAGGATCTGGAAGACCCAGGATAAAATCTGTACTATGATGTGAAGCTATCTGGGTGACCTTGTGCCAGTCACGCTCTCTCAGCCT
>NW_015274464.1:0-367 GCF_001447785.1 Gekko japonicus
CTAACTCAGCTTAGGGGGAACACTGATCTCCAGACTAGAGATCAGATGCCCTGGAGGAAAAAAGCTAGTTTGGGAAGCGGACTCTATGTCATTACACCTTGCTGAAGTCCCTCTGCTTCCCGAGATCTGCTTTTCCCAGCCTCCATCCCCAGATCTCCAAGAATTCCCCAGCCTGGAGATGGTGACCCGATCAATGCCCAAGGGCCGCACTTTGGGTCACATGAGAGCCCTTTGAGCAAAACAGGCTCAAGGCTTCACAATACAGGGCCATTAAGTGGCAAGAGCAGACAGTGTCTATGTGACTATGTGACGGTACCTCTCTCTTATTTAGTGTGGTCAGGTGTGATGTAGTTTTAAATTTCTTGTT
>NW_015274465.1:0-367 GCF_001447785.1 Gekko japonicus
TGGGCTTGTGGATTTTCTACATTCCTAGGAAATTCTTTTCTTGCCATACAACCCAGCCAGTCCATTTCCCACTTTGCCCTTTTAGAATTTATCTCACCACCGGCCTCTCTCCCCCTTCCTTATCCCTTCCTATCATCTGAAGAAGTTTTATAGTTCTTCATTCCACAGCGAGCAAGGAGCAAGAGAAAAGGTACAGGTAAATTTTCTTTAAGGTACTTACTAGGCGAGTTGCCCAGCTGCGTGTGATTTATCCTCTCACTCAGCTGCTGTTTTTCTGGAACCAGGAGAAGGAGCTTGTTCTGATATTCCTGCAAAGAAGAGGGGCAGCTTTTTAGAAAGGTATCATCATTTCTTTGTGGCATCATCT
>NW_015274466.1:0-367 GCF_001447785.1 Gekko japonicus
GTCATGACATCACTTCCTTTTCCAAAACAGGAAGTGACATCTAGCAGTTCCCCCACACATACCCAGTGCTGATGCAGATTGCCAGCCAAGGACTGACAGCCCTACCCCATGAGTACCACAGACTAAAACTTGCAATAAGACTTGCTTCTCTCATCTGCTTGCAGGTATTCACGTTGAACATGGCCAGAGGCATTTCTAGCAGGGGAGGAAGCCGGGAGACACTTTGTCTAGCACAAGATGAATCAGATCTGGGCTGAGCTTGTTTCTCCTTTGTTTGCAGGTATTTAGTCTGGGCACAGCCAAAAGTGAAAGCCAAAGGGATCTTTGCCTTGGACTCTTAGCCTGTGGTTTTTGTGAAACCATGAAG
>NW_015274467.1:0-367 GCF_001447785.1 Gekko japonicus
AATTATTTAAATACATAGGCAAAGAAAACACAGACAAATCTGGACTGGGCTGGGTCTGTCGAGCTGACTAAGCCCAGATAGAGTTTAGTATTCAGTATGCAGAAGAAATGGCAATTTTACAATATATTCATTATTCAGGAAGACTGCTGTACCCCTCCAACTACTCAGCCTAGCTCTTGGTAGCCAGACCTGAGGGTTAAGGCTTCTGAATAAGACTATGCCGGGAGCCGCTTGGATGGTAGAGCAATCCTATGTAGAGCTTACTCCTATCTAAGACCCTTTGTTTCAGATTTGGACTGGAATACCTCTTCACAGCACTGCATTATCAGTCTACCAGGTCTACTTGCTAATGCTCTGAGTTTCACTT
>NW_015274468.1:0-367 GCF_001447785.1 Gekko japonicus
TAACTCCTTTTTATTAAAATAGCAAAAGCATGCACATCTCAGTTCCCATCTCTTCTCATACCAGGTTCAGAGTAGTTATTCTAGTATCAGGAAATTGGCAAGGAAATGAGCATCTGTGTTCATCAACTTTACTGACTAATATAAGGAAGTCATAAAGAGCTTTAGAGAGAATCTGACAGCAATTGTTTTGGCATACACGGGGCCTAGATGAAAAATAAAGGATTTCAGGTGGACAAACTCCAAGCAAAATATTTCATTTTTAAAAAATTGAATATTTAATATTGTTTCTTTCTTGCCAAAACTATTTTTAGTCCACAATAGAATTTTCCATTTTTAAAACTGAAGCAAAAGTTGGTTCTGATCATTG
>NW_015274469.1:0-367 GCF_001447785.1 Gekko japonicus
AAGACAGTCTTCATTATTCTTTATTATGTTAAAAAATGTTGCGGCATGGGTTCAGACAATGTTAATAGCTCTTTACTGCCTTTATAACAGAGCAGGTAATAACTTCCTTGGTTAGGAGCTTGGCCAGATAACAGGATGGCATCTTGTAGAAAGCATATACTTTTGGATGCCAAAAAAACTGCCAAGTATGGTGTTTCCTTGGAAGGTTAAACCAATATACTTTACACAGAGAGAGATAAAAAGGGAGCATCAAATACCACTTTGAGGTTATTTTTCTTGGACCAGTTCTAGAGAGATTGCTGGGTTAGTCTGTTGCAGCAAAAATAAATAGAAGTCTAGTGGCACCTTAAAGACTAGCACAATTTTA
>NW_015274470.1:0-367 GCF_001447785.1 Gekko japonicus
TGGTTACTGCTTAAAATCACTGTGGCTTTACAGTTTGTGTTTTTTTAATCTATAAACTGGATAGCCACTAGTACAGGAAGGGGAGAAGGAAGCCGAACTATAAATGTTCTGTTCTCTTTTTTGACAGCAACTGGTCTCCTGGCAGAACCGATAAGTCTGCTTTTAAGGAAAAAGCAGCTTTTCCCTTCCAGTAGCTGCCATAAAGCTTTTAAAAACATGCATCTGCTTGCCCCGTCTTTGCTAAGGCTTTTGAGGGTTCTGCCTTCGGAAACAGAGTACCAGGCTTATTAGTTAGAATAAAACCAATATAGATTTACAGCCTAGCTGTAAACCAGTTAAATTCTCTGTGCTTTTGTTTCCATTGGCT
>NW_015274471.1:0-367 GCF_001447785.1 Gekko japonicus
ATAATATTTAATAGCTATTCCCAAGTCTCACATGGGTTTGTTAGATTCTGTGCACACAGAGAAAAGCCTGGTGAAAGTTTGTTTAGCTTCTCTCAGCGACGTAGGTTGAGGAGGAGGCTTTAAAGGAAACAGCTGTACAAACTTAGATAATGAGGTGGCGTTGCCCACCTCTTCCTACAAAGTGCTTTAATCCTGTCCTTACTAAGCAAGGAAAACAGTGCTCTCCACAGTGGATTTTCATTCCTTACTTTTGACACTTGAAAGAGGAAACAAACTACTTCAAATGCAGAACGTTTCCCCTGGTGCTGGATGTGTTTTGTTTCATTGTGTATCCCTGATTCCTGGGAAAGTATGATAGTTTGACCAA
>NW_015274472.1:0-367 GCF_001447785.1 Gekko japonicus
AGTCCGCGCACCTAACCACTGCACCAAACACCGAACTCTGGAAGTCCAGAGTTGCTACATAGAAGTAGGTGATGGCAAACCACCTCCGACAGTCTCTTGCTCTGAAAACCCCGTGGGGTCACCAGCACTAGAAGGCAGCTGTAACAAAAAGAGAAGAAAGATCCTCCGGAGTTGCCTTTTTGCTGCTTTTCTGGAAGGACTTGCTCTGCTAGTATTCTTGCATAGAGGGCAAGAGTGCCACACATCTTGCCGTCTCTCTGAATGGATGCTGAGAGGTACAGCAAGGCAAGGCTGGTTCAGTCAACAGGGAAGATTATTCCATGATTTTACACCCTTGGCTTATTGCTGACCATGGTGGATCTGTTGG
>NW_015274473.1:0-367 GCF_001447785.1 Gekko japonicus
CTGCCCAACTTCCTCACCGTGGAGATGGCGTGGCAGATGGACAAGGCATCCGTGGGCAGTGCCAGTCCTAGGTCCGAGAGATGATGGAGAAGTTTTTTCTCAAGCTCAGGGTCGGTCACCAAGTCCCCCGGCTCAGTGGCGGTGCTGGGCGTGGCCGAAGAAGGCACTGGGCTGTCGCTCCGGAAGGGAGGGGAAAGAGCCAACTCCGGGTTTCTGAGATCTGAAATAAGGAAGGGGGAAGGAGACCCCGTAAGGACTTCCACTGGGGGGGGGAGAATGCCTTGCTCTTGGCTCCGCTTTCTCTCCACCCCCTGTCACCAATCTTGTCTCCCCTAGGTAGGATCCCCTGGAATTGCAACTCATCTCC
>NW_015274474.1:0-367 GCF_001447785.1 Gekko japonicus
ATTTTGCTTGGTTAACATACAAAACTGTTTAGTTTCAGATAGTGTGTTTGAGATAGTAATACCAACATTACTTCCTCATGACGGTAATCCTGTACGCTTTATGAGAAGGAATATCTCCAGCGGCAAAAATTTTTGAGGAATTAATTGAGTTTTTAAAAAAACATTGTTAATTATTGCCATGTTGGGGAGAGAACAGCGGGTGCTAGACACGGAGGCTATTCTCCTGGGACCGCTCTGTTCGTTTCTCCAAGCCATACGAGGATGTGCCTGAATTAATTTAATTACCAACTGTGTGGCTCTAAGCGTCCCAACAGAAATAGCTTTGTCTTAGCAGCTGGCCTGGTGTGCTGCATGCAGACTGCAAATT
>NW_015274475.1:0-368 GCF_001447785.1 Gekko japonicus
TCTAAGCCTTCTCTTTCCCAGGCTAAACCAGGAAGGGCAGTCTCGCCCACTCCCATTCTTGCAAGGGGGCAAATCATCTGTTCATCTCTGCCCCCCCCCAGCCCACAAAAGTGCCACAGTAGGCAGGTGACTCAAGTAAATGAGTCAAGCCGTATATACAAGAGAAGGTAGCCACTACACTCAGACTCATCTAACAACCTGGCCCAGTGAGGAGGGATCCAGCTTCCGGACTCCGAATGTGGCGATCGCTTAACCCCAAGTGTGGCAGCCAAATTTACCTACTGAGTTTATGCCAAAGGTTTCACATATTGTAGTCTCTGATTAAGCCGTATATATCTATGTTACACTTGAGCGGTGGCTCAAGTGGT
>NW_015274476.1:0-367 GCF_001447785.1 Gekko japonicus
GAAAAAGAAAGATGGAGGCTTGAGACTGTGTACTGACTATCGGGGGTTGAATGCAGTGTCCGCCTCAAATGCCTATCCCCTGCCCCTGATTAAAGACCTCCTAGCAGAGGTGGCAAAGGGGATTTTTTTTTACTAAACTGGACCTTAGGGATGCATACTTCAGAGTGCACATCCGGGAAATGGATGAACCGATGACTGTATTCAATACATTCCTGGGACAGTTTCAATATCTGGTGATGCCGTTCAGGTTGCAAGGGGCACCCAGGATGTTTATGAACTTGATCAACAATCTGTTGCACAAGCACTTATTCAAGGGAGCTATCAGGTCTGACAGACCATGGGGGTTCGCTTCAGCTTGCAAATTAGC
>NW_015274477.1:0-367 GCF_001447785.1 Gekko japonicus
TCTAGCATATGCAAGGACATCCCTTCTGGGTCACTCCTTGAAGGGAAGGAGGCCCCCACTATGCGTCAGGTCTCTCATGGGTTGCCACCCACGGGTTGGCCACTCTACCCAGGACTGAGTCACTTGGGACCATGCCATGAAGATGGTGCCGATGCTCTGGGATGGCTCTCTAGTGGCAGCTTGGGAGGAAGTCATAGACGTGGTCTACACCAGTCCTCTGTGCTGCCGATGGCCAGCCCCATGCTCAGCCCCTGCGGCGGGGCCAGCTTTGCAACATCTCTTCAACACTTGGGTGTCAAGCAGGTGGTCGAGCCTGGTGAAAGTACTGCCCTTTCAGTGGCTGTTTGGGTGGACAGAGTTAAATGCA
>NW_015274478.1:0-367 GCF_001447785.1 Gekko japonicus
AGCATCAAAATACATAAAAAAGCAACAGGCTGGGACAGCCATAGACCAAAAAATAAGAAAAAAATAGATATAGGAGTTGCTCAGCAAGAAATAAGAAACAAAGGAAAAATCTTGTGCATGAGGGCAGAGGGCAAGATAACCATGGGGGATAGGGGTGGCAGGAGTGAGGTATGTTCCCCTGAGATAGGTGTTGTAGCCACTGGTGGGCCAGACGAGGGGGGATTCTGGCCCATTGCTTGGCCCGTGGGCATGGAGCCCATGTGGCACAACCCATACCCTGCACCCTATCATCCATGTGGGTGGCAGAAGCATCTGGAAAGCTGGCATGAGTGGGGGGGAGCCTTTGCCAGGGGCAGCAATGGATGGA
>NW_015274479.1:0-367 GCF_001447785.1 Gekko japonicus
ATTAGCAGTAAACCACAGCACTTTTGGGAATGTAAAATAACCAGATATGTGAATAACCAATCTCTGCACCTCACATTGCATGCCTGTTACTTTACCTCACTCCAAGCAGAAATAACCCATTGTAGACGTTCATTTTTAGGACACCGTCCCAACACACACATCTCTTGCATTGCGGGCTTTGGTTCACCATCGCACATGCTCTCTGGCAGGATTTTCATCACAGAGGATCCCATACTTTTGCAAAAAATGTCACGTTTCGCAATGCCTCTTCCACAAGTTTTGGAACACTTTATGAGAGGGAGAGAGGATTTAAGGTCAGATGTGAAGAAATTTAATTAATTGTTTTATCTGTAATAATGATGTGAGC
>NW_015274480.1:0-367 GCF_001447785.1 Gekko japonicus
CTTCCAGAAACAGTCATTATTGTGATAATGTGTTTGGGAAATAGCCCATTGATCAACGTTCTGTTCAATTCAGTGTTTCCTGGCAGACAATCAAGTGTGAAGGTTATGAATTCAACCCACCTGGCTATTCTTTCCCCGGCTCCTGGCAGAGATTAAAATCTGCATTTTTCAATTCAGTACTGTGATCTATACAAAAATGTTAGGAAAACACTGTGGGAGTTGGGCCTCTGTGTCCCATGGAATCATGAAAGCACCATACCCAAATCTGCAGATCAGCTTTCTATCAAAACTGGATGCATTTTTATTCTTTATTATTGGTGGATAGCGCCTTCTCTTTGTTTTCTGTAACTGTTTGAAAGGGATAAAG
>NW_015274481.1:0-367 GCF_001447785.1 Gekko japonicus
ACCTTAAATCTTTCCCAGCATCACGGTCTTCTCTACATATGAGCTAATCTGTGAGAAGATACTGGAGCAGAAAAGGATTTAACCCAGGGTACTTCAGTAGCTTGGAGAAGCACGGCTGACATGGGAAGAGCAATTGCCATAGAAATGTCCAATTGAATCACATCAAAAACAGCATCTGTCACTGAAGGTTGAGGCTGAACAATAGCCAGTCCTAAGGAATGAGCCATTCGTTTTATTGAGTCAGCATAAGAAGTTAAATCCTCTGAAGGAGAAATGGGGAGATCATCAGCCACCATAGATTTTGGGGAAGGTTCCCCAGGGGAACTGCAAGTATCAGAGCCTCTATCAGAGTCTATCAGAGTCATCA
>NW_015274482.1:0-367 GCF_001447785.1 Gekko japonicus
GGATTTGAAAGCTGTTTTCTCCCCCTTTCTCAGAAATAGAAGATATTAAGCTAGCAAGAAAACTACAAAAAGCAGAGGCAAAGAGAAAAGCTACCCCAGTCGTCGGAGATATGAATCCATTGATGGACGCTTTGCCTGAGCTCTCAGACCTGGTAACCGTCAGCAAGTTCTCCAAACAGCCAAAGATGTACGTACGCCTATTGTGCTGAAGTGGTTTTTTTTCTCTTTAATTTAGGTCATTTGTGATGTTTGGTTAAGTAAGCTTTGAAGCCAGAATAATTCCAGAGGGGTAGCCATGCGGTTCTATTGTCGCAAAGTAGAAAAAGAAACCCGATGGCTTCCTGAAGGCCAATAACGTTTATTCCAG
>NW_015274483.1:0-367 GCF_001447785.1 Gekko japonicus
GCCCAGGATGGGGCACCAAACTGTGCTCCCCCCGCCTCCGTTGCCACCAAGGGATGACCCATGCGACTTCCCCCTCACGCGCATTCTTAGGGGGGAGGGGGAGCCCTCCCACATTATGGAATGGCCGACCTGAGCCCCCCCTTGCCCTGCCTGCTTGCTCCTATTGTCTCACTTCTAAAAGGGGTGGCCTGTGTGGTTTCCATTGCAGGCCCGAGGCCCCCCTCCTCATGCCGCCAGGAGAAATGCGGGCTGCAGCCGAAGGAAATACCTGGCCACAAATTCAGGGGGATGGGAACCCTACCAGATACCCTCCGAAGGCTTTTTTCCGCAGCTGTTCTTTGCTTCTCCTTCCGTCTTTTTCTGGGTG
>NW_015274484.1:0-367 GCF_001447785.1 Gekko japonicus
GGGAACACTGGTCCAACTCTGATCCAGGCTTCAGACCCTTTACTCCAGAATGAAGACAATGGGCAGCAAATTATGGATTGAATTACACTTTATTGATGGCTGATCCACGTAATCCATACAGGCAGGTTTATACTAACACCAGCCTCAGCTGGTGGCTTCCTGTATTTGGGAAATTCCACCCTGATGCTAAACTCAGCTGCTGCTGACCTTGTTTCTGCAAGCCTGCCCGGAATCCCGAGCCAAGAGTCACCAACCAAAACTCTTCCTGTGTCAATCTAAGGGCTAAGCACTAAGAGATTCCCCTTCACACACCCCTTGCAACCCGGTGAATTAACAGTTGGCTACTAGCCATGATGACTGAGGGGAA
>NW_015274485.1:0-367 GCF_001447785.1 Gekko japonicus
TTTTTTTAAAAAAAACCTTTTTATTTTTAAATTTTCAGAACAAACCTCATAAGGACGAGAATATATACAGCAATTACAGTCCTCAATTAGAAAAAATTATTTAAAATACAAATAGCGAAAGGTATACATAAAGTATTATATGAATAAGGATGAAGGTTAAAATATGGATATAACGGCTGTGACTTAGAACACTTTGTAAAAATATGTTATATTTCGACAAATTAAAGAATTGAAGAAGGCAAAGATAACAGCAATACACCTTTTGGCTGAGAGTGGTTAAAAATCCATTGTTGGACATAAATTCCAAGACAGGGAACGATAATGCCACAAAGTTTGATGAAGAAGAAGAGAAGGTATTGGATTTATA
>NW_015274486.1:0-367 GCF_001447785.1 Gekko japonicus
AAGTCGTGCGTACCTGGATCCCAACAATTTTGCATCATTCGGCAGCCTACCTTGATTTACCCTTTTAATTTTATCTTAATAGCTGCTGGGGTTGCTGCCAAGAGGGTTTGTGGTGTTTATCTTAAGTGATCAAAGTCCTTCACGCATGGCAGCTCAGTAAACTGTACAGGCGAGCCAGTATCCCTTTGTAGTTGGGGTGAGACTGGGGTTGGGAAAGAGAGAGAGTGCCTTCAGTGGAGCCAGGGAGGAAGTTCATGGTGTAGAGGAGGCCAGAGGCTGCTTGGCTCGCAGCTCCAGCTCTTCACTGATGCCCAGCCATCTCTATGGTCCCGTCAGCAATGCATACATTTCTTTGTCACACAGGTGA
>NW_015274487.1:0-367 GCF_001447785.1 Gekko japonicus
AACCCAGAGCTGGCAACCCTATTCACATCCACCATTCCCCTCCCCCAGTGTCAGGATTTTGGCCTTTAAAATATATGTATTCCTTATAACTTTACAGTTTTAAAACGCTACAGTGATATTCCTGTCAATTAAAAACCCCCAAAGGTATGGAGGGAGGTGGCAGGTGGAAGAGGAAAGTGCCAAGAAAATCTCTGTTGAGGCTAACCAGGAGTGCCTTTGAACTCACAAAAACAAGGAGAGCAAAAAGTACAATTGCCTCTGGGTGGAAAAAACCCTGGACTGAGCGCCCTGGCTTAGTATCCCAGTTAGAGAGGAGGAAGCTAGCCTTGGTTAATCTGCACACCTGCATGGGTACATCACTGATAAC
>NW_015274488.1:0-367 GCF_001447785.1 Gekko japonicus
GACATTGCATCGGATCTGGACTCAGTGATTTCAATGTCATCTCAGATTCAGATCAAGCAATCATTGGCACACTTTTGGGATGAAGAAGCTACATGCTCTACATGAGGATGTGTTGTGTCCTTCCCCCAGGCATATGAGGCACTGGGTATGTTCATCATTTTGTGCCATTTTCATACCACAAGTGTGGCATTTTTTAAATAGTGCCATCTGTGTTCTTCTAATAGAGGAACTCTTAAGAAAAAGACCTACAGTTTGCCAGTAAAGATCATGAGGAATCTATAGCATGTGCTTTCTCCATAGTGGCAGAAAAAGGACCAAGGGAAGATTACTCCCTCTGTCCCTCATCACATGATCATTTGGGCAGGAA
>NW_015274489.1:0-367 GCF_001447785.1 Gekko japonicus
TGCCTACACAAGATGGGTGGGGGGTGCAGGCTGGGCTGAAAACATAGCGTTTCCCAGTCCATCAGTGGGGCTGTGCTGGGCCCCTTTCCAGGGCTGTTCTTGCCTCCCGTTCTACCTCTGGTCCCATATCCATCGTTCCAGCCAGAGCTTTCGTATCACCACCACCATCGCGTCAAATACAATCACCTCCTCGAGGCAGCCAGCTCCCCAACCCATCCAGCCCCAAAGTAACGCACAATGTCTAAGAAGGCGCAATTCATCCCTCCCTGATCAACACTCTGGCTGCCTGTTTATAAAAAGGTAAAGGTTTCCCTGACGCAACAAACATGAAATTGGGTAAACTCTGGAGGACGGTGGAGGACAGGAG
>NW_015274490.1:0-367 GCF_001447785.1 Gekko japonicus
TCAGCAAGACCTGGCATAGGTAATCTTATGACTTCTGGGCAATCAGAAGACAGGTACCTGTACTGAATGATTATGGCAGAGACTTCCCCTTCATCACACAGCCTTGTGGTTTAGTGGCTAATGCATTCTTTAAAACAGTCAAAGAGATTCTCGATTTCCACGTGCATGTTTTAGTAATGTCCCTGCAGGTGGGGGTAACTCCATAATAAGAGCTCTCACCATTTTGTAGTTCTACCCCCTCCCCCGCGGCAAGTCCTGGGGGAAATGTGATCACTTGATTCTGTGTATGGAGTTTGCCCTTTTCCCTAGCTGGGATCCTTGCAGGATGATTGCAGTTGCTCCAGTTTGGTGTGGTGGTTAAGTGCGC
>NW_015274491.1:0-367 GCF_001447785.1 Gekko japonicus
CAAGGATGTAAAATGAAGGCTTTTCTGACTTCTGTAGTGTGTCTGCTGGCACCAGTGAGAATTCCAGTGTAATCCTATGCAGAATTATACCCATCCATGCACATTGACTTTAATGGACCTAGAATGTTGTAACTCTACTTAGGATTGTACTATTAAGCAACCAGTTAAGTAGTTCAATCAAACTAACCTTAGTTAAGGACTTAGAAATGGTAAACATCTCCAGGTTGCACCCAATGGCTTGTATTATGATGGTGGTTAAATTAAACCATTTGGTATGCTGAGACAGTAACCAGAAAATAGATGAAATTAAAATGTAAACAATAGTCAAAGATGGGCTTCGGTCACACGGGGGAAATTGACGCGGCCA
>NW_015274492.1:0-367 GCF_001447785.1 Gekko japonicus
A
The DNA here is from genome assembly GCF_001447785.1 of Gekko japonicus. NCBI lineage: Eukaryota > Metazoa > Chordata > Lepidosauria > Squamata > Gekkonidae > Gekko > Gekko japonicus. The sequence goes on from NW_015274492.1 coordinate 2, forward strand.
GCTTCAGCTCCTTGAAATCCCTGTACATTTGCAAGCTGCATTGCTTAGTTTCATCCCTGTTGCACACTTACCTGAGAGTAAGTATCACTGAACAAAGGGCAACTTACTTTTGCATAAGCATGAGGACTGTGTCTTCGTAGTCCCTGGGTGGTAGGGGCTTTGGAGTTTAGTGGCTTGTCAAGCCATCTGGTGCTATCCTGGTGATAAAGAAGGGAAAGGTAGGAGCTCTTTAGAAGTTAGGATATCTTCATCATTAACATGGGCCCCCAAACTAACAGTTTTATTCTTAAGACGCAGCATTGTCCATGATTATATCAAGGTTAGGGAGGTGTAGGGGATCTGTCTATGAGGGTGCATCAGCCTATG
>NW_015274493.1:0-367 GCF_001447785.1 Gekko japonicus
TGATTGATGTGCTGGCAGAAGAGCAGACAAAGTCTGACACACCTCTGTGCTTCACAAGGAACTATTTATTTACAACAACAAGCCTGGAAGAGGTGGGCAAACCTCACACTGGAGCAGCAAAACACAGAAGACTATTTCTTCCTGGCTTTGGGGCAGAGCTCCTCCTCCTATGTCTGTTTGAAACTGCTCTTTGCTGACTCACACTGCTGCATTAACTCACTGCTGTTTTTCACTTCATTTTCCAAAAGTGCACAACTTGATACCAATATTAATATAATAATTAAGTGCCATCAATATACCACCAACTTCTGGTGACCCCTCATGAGCTTTATAAGGCAAACAGATGAACAGAGGTGGTTTGCCATTG
>NW_015274494.1:0-367 GCF_001447785.1 Gekko japonicus
TGTTAATACGGACATGATATGAAGAAGCTGACCATTCGGACGTTAAAAAACAAGCCAAAAGAATGCATCAGTTCCATTTTGGAAACAAGATCACATTATTTGGAATCCCAAACTATAAAGAGAAGTTTCGATTAGGAGAATATAAAAATGCACTCGGCGTTTCCAGAAGCTGTGCATCGCAGAAGATCAACAAGGTGTTCTGAGTCAGTGTTCATAACATTTGGATCTGGGGCAGGGGACACTCCGTGTGGACGTGAAATTCACCAAACAACTTTGAGCCAGTAACTGCCTGCCTAACCTGTTTCACAGGTTTGCCCTGAACACAAAAATCAGCAAATCCCACATAGGCCTTGCTGAGCTTCTGGGA
>NW_015274495.1:0-367 GCF_001447785.1 Gekko japonicus
ACTCTCATTGGTCCTGCCTGCCCTGTCTGGTACGCTGCCCCCGCACAGCTACAACACTGGGACAGACCACTGCAGTGGAAGCACCACAGATGCCAATGTGCCAGCACCTGCCTTTTCTTCCTTTTTGGCCACCGCGTAACTTTCCTTTTTGGAAAGTCATGGTGCAGTCATGGCACAGGGTAGCTCTGTGAGATAGTCGACCAGCACATGCTGACACAGCCATAGTTCGTTGACATCCAACAGCTCCATATGCAATGGGGAACAAAGGAAATACAGAAGAGAGGAAACAAAAGAAACACAGAGCCCTCCACTAGTAGGAATATTATGGCATGATTGCGATGAGCCCTAGAGTACATATACTACAGGG
>NW_015274496.1:0-367 GCF_001447785.1 Gekko japonicus
TGATCTAACCAGCTTGGATGACTCCCCCCCCTCCCTGAAGGAGAAGCAGGTGCTCTACTACTGAGCCACAGTCCCAGCTCTTGTAAAGAACACAAATGGCTTTGATTACTAAGAATTCTGGTGATATGAATACTGCATTGTTTTGTACTAGACACTAATAGGGTTATTTTCCTTTACCTTGTGTGTTGACTAACCTAGCATCTGATAACATTCAGTAATACAGCTTCCTCTCCAGAGATGAGTTTATTTCAGTAACACAAAAAGGAATTCAAATGACAAAAAACCCCAAAAGCTATCGAGCTGTTTACAGAACCATGTGCTTCTCTTTTGTATATTCATAAGCACAAGGCCATGTTTGTTTGTTTTT
>NW_015274497.1:0-367 GCF_001447785.1 Gekko japonicus
ATTGACTGTAACATGGGAATTGCTCAATGCATGCATAAAGAAAAATCAAGCGTACCCTGTAAATAGATTGAGCATGCATTCTCTGTAATTGTGAACAGGGCTTATGATAGATGATAAAAGATGGCAGCTAATTGACAGTGGTTTATCTGTATGTGTATAGCTAAATCTCTGTGTTCGGAAGTATTTGACATTTCTAAAATGAATCAGGCCAGAGTCCACAGAGCCAAGAGAGATTTTCACAGCACCACATAGTTAATGTTCTGTTTGTATTTCTTAAAAGGATGTGATCCCAGTTAAGTGGAACAAATTGTACCTACCCAATGATGCGGTATTTGTATCAAATACCATACTGATGAGCATAATGAAA
>NW_015274498.1:0-367 GCF_001447785.1 Gekko japonicus
TGCTGGTGTTTGTATTTACATGCAGGTCCTGTATGGAGAATGCTCATCTTCATGGAGCCCCTGAAAACCGGAGCCGTGTTCCTCCCGTGTTCATCCTAACCGGCATCCCGGGATTAGAAGCTAGGAGCATCTGGGTCGCCACCCTTTTCTGCTTCCTGTACCTCCTGGCGATTCTGGGAAACAGCCTCATTCTCCTTGTGGTCGTGAAGGACCAGACCCTGCGCAAGCCCATGCACCTTTTCCTCTCCATGCTGGCCGGGAGCGAGCTGGGGATCTCTCTCTCTTCTCTTCCGACCGTGCTGAACGTCTTCCTGCTTGATGTCCGGGAGATCGGGATCGATGCCTGTCTGGCCCAGATGTTCTTCAT
>NW_015274499.1:0-367 GCF_001447785.1 Gekko japonicus
CTGTTTGGAAGTGTTTAGAAGAGTTCCCAGTTTCCAGACAGCGGCATTAAGAGCTGTCACAGTTTAACCAGGTTGTCAGGAAAGAAAAAACGAGGGCGTGAGAAACAGCCCTCTGACTAGTTAACACATTGCCAAGTGGAACTGCCTAGATTCACAGGGGTCTTGTTCACGTATCAGTGATGACAGCTCTTATTGACAGGAACTCCCCAATCAGAATACCAAAGCAAGCTCAGAAGATGCCCTTTCCTTCAACAGTGACGCTAATTCATGTCATTTTCCATTTATGTTCTGAAGCCAAAGCCCAACCACCTTAGTTTCTACATTTGCAAAGTCCTATTTTTGGATATTCTCATTCACTAGCTACCAT
>NW_015274500.1:0-367 GCF_001447785.1 Gekko japonicus
TTCCACAAAGGTAGATCTTTTGTCAAGTGTGCAATTCAGAAATCCTAGGATCGAGTGTCTTTAAAATATATGCTGAGTTTCATCAATTTATGCAATCCTCCACATATACTTTAATGTGAGACTAAGATACACGCAAATCCCACAAGGGGAATTTTCAAATCCATTTTGTTCTCCGGAGAGATGGATTGCTGCAGAAAATTTCTCTTCCTCCCCCTCTATTATTTCTCCCTTCTCTGTTTACTTAATATATTAAATCATTCCTACCCCAACTTTTTATGCCATTTAGAGTCCCCCAGGGCAGCTTACAATGAGGTCTAACACAATATAAAGCAATTTTTAACAAATCAGCAATAAAGACACCCCCCCC
>NW_015274501.1:0-367 GCF_001447785.1 Gekko japonicus
GTCTAGCATCGTTTACAGCATATCAAAGGTGTTGCAAAATCCCTTTCCCCCCTGTCTCGTTTTGTGCCTGAAAATGAAGACAGGGAGAGAAGGAACTGCAGTTATGCGGATACAAAGCAGTGCCACCCAAACAAATGCGTATGAAATGTATTAAATGAGTCACTGCTTTTTCTAAAATACTTGCATCACAACAAAAGAAACTGAACATCGGTTAATGGAATTCTTGCCCCCATAGTGAGCCGGTAAGGTGGTGTAGTGGTTAGAGAGCTCAGCCTGGACTGGCAAGACCCCCGTTCAAGACTCTGCTCTCCTTTGAAGCTTGAAGGGGTGCTTGGAGGACAAAATGGGGGAGAGGAGACGCATGGAC
>NW_015274502.1:0-367 GCF_001447785.1 Gekko japonicus
GATAACTTTGCGATACCTGTAGGGGAAACAAAGGCAGAGACACATGTCTGGATGCCGAACAGGGCTGGCTATCAGAAGACTGTCCATCTCATGCCCAGGATCTAGTACGTCTGATCCTGCAAGATCGGGCCATTCAGTGGCCAGGCGGTGAGGCAGGCAGTGCTGCTCGGCGATGGCTTCTCGAGGGCAGAGCAAGGCCCAAGAAGAAAGTGAGGAAAGAGGTCAATGTGGGATTGGTAAATCAAGCTGAAGAAAGTTCTAAGAAGGCTGCCTGAGCAGGTAGAGCAGAGATTACAGGAGTGGCGCTGGAGAGTGATATCAAGTCACAGATGTCTTACGGCCACCCCGTAGGGTCTTCAAGGCAAGA
>NW_015274503.1:0-367 GCF_001447785.1 Gekko japonicus
GGAGTTCCTGCTACAAGAAGAGCCCTGCATGAGCCCATATTGAAACACCCCCCCCCAATGTTTGCAGTTCAGCTGCCGACCTGATCCGATGCCTCCCGCACAGACGTGCACGCTTGGCTCTTGCGTAAGCATAAAACACCGCAAGAGGTCGTGCTCTATCTGGGCTGAGGCGGGGAAAGTCCAGAGGAGTTTCTCTTTCGAAGGGTAACAAGGAGAATGTATTCCAGATGTCCAAATTGCCTTTATCAGCCTCTAGTATACATGATGTAATCCATCTGGCCCTGTTTTTGTCTACTGTGGCTGGCCTTTGTGAAGAGAAGGATCTTGCTCGGTCCTGTAGCCGGGCATGCCCCTCTTTTAGCTCAAT
>NW_015274504.1:0-367 GCF_001447785.1 Gekko japonicus
GTTCCCTCCCTCTTTCTTCTCTGTTGCAGACGCAAGAAGCTGCGATTCCACCCTCGGCAGCTGTATCTCTCCGTCAAGCAAGGGGAGCTCCAGAAAGTGGTGCTAATGTTGTGTGAGTGGCTTTGTGCATGCTTTCCCTCATCCATTGCACTTCAAACCTTTATACAGGTAGTCCAGTGGTACACATGAGCAAGTTTGGCAGATGCTGATACAAGGCTTTAGTGGTACTGAGAGAGCATGGCCATAGGCTATATGCTTTAAACGTTTCCATCCCGTTTTTCCTTCTGGGTACCATTTTCTCCTCTCCTTTTGGTTTTCAGTTTAACAAAAAACACCTTTTTATTAATTGCTTTTGTATCTTAAAAGT
>NW_015274505.1:0-367 GCF_001447785.1 Gekko japonicus
CTCCATTTCCTTTTTTCTCAGGCATGGGGAGAACTTCTGTGAACACAAACGTATCCTTCCCCAGACTGCCTCAGGGGGGGTTGCCTGAAGTTCAAGCTTTGTGTTGGCACAGTGGTGGCCGCTGGGGCAACCGGGTCATGGCCGGGTCATGTTTAGGTGAAAACCCCCCCCCCTACACTCATGATTTATGTGTTACATCTTGAGGCAGCTTTGCGCCTGCACAGTTGGCGGACTAAATCTCCTTGATCGCTGGAGAAGAAGGCACATATCCCATCTGGGTCACAGTTGGGCCATTAAAGTGACCTACGCCCTCCTCCAGCAATTTGCCAGGTGTCCTGGAATTATTTACTTCTCTGTTTATCTATTT
>NW_015274506.1:0-367 GCF_001447785.1 Gekko japonicus
TCCTTTGTTAGCGCGATCTAACAATATCTACTTTTCTGAGGTCCTTAGAGGAATGCTGGGATGTAAACGGTAGAATACAGCATTCCTCAGAGAAGCCTTGAAGCAAGAAGATTATCTCAAGGCTACATGTGGGGGAGAAGGGGGGGGCGGAGGGTGACCCATCCCACGTCATTGTCTTGCCCTGTACAGCTTTTCACGTGCTTTTTTTTCAACACGCCAGTATTCTATTCTTATTCACTTTATTCCATTTTAAAACGATAAACACCACATCATTCCAATGGAATCTCCCATAATTTCCCTTTTTCTTAACGTGTATTTTAATCTGAATAAACCAAGCATGCAAATGCGGGGCAGCAACCATCAATAA
>NW_015274507.1:0-366 GCF_001447785.1 Gekko japonicus
TTTCCGTTCCTCCTTTCCTTTCTTATGCTTCCTTCCTTTCCTTTCCCTTCCTTCATTTCCTCCTTTTCCCTTCCTTTCCCTTCCCTCCTTCCTTCCTTCCCCTTCCTTACAGCAGATCAGTCCCACCCAGCAGGCAGATCAGGTGGAGATCAACGAGTCTACCAAATCCACTTGGAAACCAGGCGCAGAGGACTACAGCCGTCTTTTCCATCTGCATCGGAACCCTGCTCCAGCGCTCAAAGCTGCCTCTCGCTGGTTGCCATCGCTAACCCAGTAGGCATGGCGGTCACCAGCACCTCCTCCCTCCTACAGTATTAGTCAACCTTTTAGAGTTGTTGTTTGGTTTGCAGCCACAATGCAGCAGCA
>NW_015274508.1:0-367 GCF_001447785.1 Gekko japonicus
ACTCACTGGAGTCCTAAGTGTGATGACATCACAGCTCTAGGAATTGCCAGATGGGTTTTCCCAGGAAGTGATGTCACCTTGCCCATGAGACCCTTCCCCTGCCATCTCCCCACCCCCTTCTGCACCTGCAACTTAAGGCCATCCAAACATGCCATCAAGTCTAAAGCAGGACCGCTTGGAAGTCAGAGACGTTTTGCATTCAGAATATATATATTTGAAATTCCACAGCTGAATGGCCAAACTGGACATTTGGGGCACTTTGGAAGGTTTTCAGAAACGTGTTTTGGTTCAAACGCAACAATCTGTCAAAATGTATTCATTTATACCCCACCTTTCTCCTAGGGTTGCCAAGTCCGAATCTCGCCGC
>NW_015274509.1:0-367 GCF_001447785.1 Gekko japonicus
GAGAGAGTGGGTTCCCCAAAACAGCTGCAGGCAAACAAGCATCACTTGATAATGGTGGTTTACCACGTGGGAAATGGTAGTTTGTATCAATGTAAACTGATTGTGTGAATCAACCTTCATTTGCATAAAATTTGCAAATTGCAAATGTGGTAGACTTGACGAATGGGCAATTAGCTTTGAATATTTGCTCCCGTGCTAATTGGGAGAAGGTGCAGCGGGCAGATAAAGAAGCTGGGAAGCAGTTAACCACTGAAGCAACTCTCTCAGTAACTGCATGTGGGGTCCCCCCCCCTCCGGTTGGTCAAAACAGCTTGCTCTATTTCCTTCTGTAATATGACTGTATATAAAGGTAAAGGTTTCCCTTGCT
>NW_015274510.1:0-367 GCF_001447785.1 Gekko japonicus
GTGCATTGAAAGTGGATTATTTTGTGTGTATGACCACAGCCACTCTCTGCTTAAAACAGGAAGATATTTCTTTAATGTATGAATTAGGATCACTTCTCACCAATAGCAGAGGAAGTTGATACCTTGGGTCAGGTATGTATCACTTCCTAGTGTAGAGAAGGAGCTCATCTGATTGAATGCTCCTCTTCTTACACTGTACATAGAAAACTAGATGCCAGTAGAAAGGGTTCTAGCCTGGTCTTTCGACACGCACACCAGCTTTCTCTGTGTTGGAATGCCGTTGTTCTGTGGGAATGTTCTCTCATGCTGGTGTTTGGGGTGATGTACGGCACAATCCCATGCTTCATAAGAACATAAGAACATAAGA
>NW_015274511.1:0-366 GCF_001447785.1 Gekko japonicus
CACTTGAGCCACCGCAGTTCCATAGTACTGACCCACAAAGGAGGAAGCCTGCCGGCTCTCTGCATGAGTCACTGCTGTGGCTCTACCACTTCCCAACTGCCTCTGCCACTGGTCAGTAATTTTGCCCTTTTCTTCCCAGTGTCGCATTTCGGAATTACCGACTAGCAAAGGCAGCTGCCTGGTGGACCTCTGCGTGAGTCTTCAGCAACTTAAGGAGGCACACTGGGGACAGCAGCTCATGCAGAAAGCAGGTTTCCTCTGAAAGGGAACAATGCTTACTTTACAACACACACACTTTTCTGGAGGTTTTCTGAATCGACATCTCCAAGGTTTCGTGTATGTTTAAACAGGGGTCATTTCGTAGAA
>NW_015274512.1:0-366 GCF_001447785.1 Gekko japonicus
GCTCTACCACTGAGCTATACCCCCAGCTGAATTGATTGCTCTCTAACATTCCCTATCAATCCTGCTAGTGCTGCCAGCTGTTTCCCTTTCATGTACTTCCAGAAGCTGGTTTGTTAACTGCTGTGCTCATTGTGTTTCTTGCCACTCACAGAACATATAATTATATTTCATCAAATCATATTTTTGGAATGCTTAAGAGCTTATATGAGCTTGTTTCAAAAGGGTTTTAAGTGCCCTCTGCCTAGGGGGGAAACCCAAATAAATTAATGTGAATTACTTTGTACACATTAAGAATTACTGCAGAAGGCATCCAGTGAAGGCAGCTGATGTCAAAACAAGGTCTCATTCTCTGAACACTATTTATCC
>NW_015274513.1:0-367 GCF_001447785.1 Gekko japonicus
TCCGGACGTCAGTCCTCAAGCACAACAGCCAATCCTTCAGTCACTTTCTCCTTACTCTGTCCTTTCTCTTCCTGTGCATTCAAGGCACAAGGCAGCTTACTACTTTCCCCTTGAGGGTGGCAGGAAGTGCCATCGAGGTGCGGGTTCACGGCGACCCCGTAGGGTTTTCAAGACGAGAGATGTTCGGAGTCGGTTTGCCGTTGCCTTCCTGTGCGGAGTGACCCTGGACTTCCCATCCGAGTGCTAACCAGTGCCCACGCCGCTTCGCTTCCAAGGTCGGGCTAGCCCGGGGCACGAGATCCCTAGTCCTTCTGTGGAGCTAGCCAGGACTCCGCCGCCAGTCTCCCATCCAAATACTCACCAGGGC
>NW_015274514.1:0-366 GCF_001447785.1 Gekko japonicus
CTGCCAAATGTGTTTGCCAGAATTATGAACTTTTCAGGAAAAAAATAGCTGCTGCTATTGACACTAGTTCTGGGTACTGGATTTTAAAATAACTTCTATTCTAACTCACCATTCTGATAGGTGATTGTTCTCTGTGTACGCTGGTAACTCAGAATAGGAAGTCAATACTTGTACATAACGAGACAAGTGCTCGAGGCTTCAGAGTTGGGGTGGGATGTTCAAAGTCTGAAAAAACTTTGATTTAAAAGAAAGCACTTTGCAGTCAGCTAGTGATTTCCTAGCTTCTGGACAAAATCTCATCTGTAGAGGTTGACTCCTTTCCCACAATTGCTACCATAGGTGTGGAACAAAGCTTGAGTCCAGTGG
>NW_015274515.1:0-366 GCF_001447785.1 Gekko japonicus
AGAGTTACACCCTTGTAAACCCATTGACTGCAAGGGACATAGGACTGCACTGTAAAATATTCAGTACTCTGGGCACTATTTTGGAACTAGGGAACTTCTAGCTTATTTTTCTTCCTTTTGAGGCTCCTCCCTTCCCCTCCTTTAACAATTGTATGGCAGGCATATGTTCAGGCACAGCTTTTCTTGTCAGGGTGATGCAATAATAGGTGAAGGTTCCCCTTGGGCATTCCCACTCATCACTCAGCTGTTAAAAGCAGAGCCTCCATCAGGAAAAAGGTGGCAGCTCTGCTGCAAAGGGGGAGGAAGTTGTGGTGATGCCAATCATCTCATGGAGGGGGAGAGAGCCAGAGACTGAAATGAGTGCTC
>NW_015274516.1:0-366 GCF_001447785.1 Gekko japonicus
AGTTGTAGCCGTCGCATTTTGAGCCTCGCGAAGACCAGGACTGCCGTTGTTGCGGCCATGAGACCAAGCAGTCTCTGGATCTGGAAGGCCGTGGTTGCAGATTGAGTAGAAACCAGAGTGGCCAAGGTGATGATGTCCTTGGCCCTGTCGGGAGGCAGATAGGCCATACATGTAGTTGAGTCCAGTATGGCCCCTATGTACTGGATCCGCTGGACGGGACAAAAATGGGACTTTTGATAAGTGACCTTCAGGCCCAGGTCGTTCAACAGGGACAGAGTCTCCGCGACATTCGAGCTTAGGATTTGCTCTGAAGAGGCGACAAGAAGCCAGTCGTCTATGTATGGGTAAATAGAAATCTCTCTGAGC
>NW_015274517.1:0-366 GCF_001447785.1 Gekko japonicus
TCTTAACCACTTCACAAAATAGTGAGCAAGCTTCCAAGTTCACTATGTCTCCTCTCTAAGTCAGCGTAGCTCTTCAGATTTTCACTCCACACACTGAATTTGCAGGTATAAACTGCATATTGTTTGTATTATTTACTAATGATCTTCACCGAGATGCTTATTTGCATAGTAATGAAGAGCAGGCATGCAGGCCTTTTATTGCACGCCTGCACATACACTTCATTACACTTTGCGACTCTCCTGTTGTTGCACCCATGTTTGCATTCATCCATTTGCATCATTAAGCATCCATTTGTCTAGGCACACGCCACAGGGAATGCCTGCCAGTCCCCTAAATGAAGGTTCAGCCCCTTTTGCCAACAGGGG
>NW_015274518.1:0-366 GCF_001447785.1 Gekko japonicus
GTTTTAAAATTTATTCTCAGTCTCCATCTTGTCCGACCCCTGTTGAAATCAGGGGTGAACACAACATTTGATGGCAACTCTTTTCAACTGTGAAAGGGGGCTTCTCGGGGGCTCTGAAATGTTCCTCCAATATGCTATCTGTTCCTCACACATTCCTCCTCCTCAGGCCCGTAGGTAACATGGGGCCCGTGGGGCCTGGACCCCTGGTGTTTCTTCCAGGCCCCCTACCACCTGGGTTGGCCCCAAACTGAATTAATTTACATTAATTTTGATTCAATTTGCTGTGTCCTCCAAGGCTCCCGTCCAAAAAAAATCCCTAGCTACGGGGCTGTTCCTCGTCCTCACCCAGAATCAGCTGTACTTGAC
>NW_015274519.1:0-366 GCF_001447785.1 Gekko japonicus
GGGGAAAAACCAAAGAAACAAGAACTTACCAGCAAATAAAATGAGAATGCAGAAAAACTATGAGAGACAATTTGGGAGAAAACTAGAGAAAAGGGGACGGGAAGAGCACAGCCAGTCAGGGAAACAATAAATGCTTACTTGTATCTATTTTCCCATTCAGAATGCGCTGGAGTTCAGCAGTACCTACTTGCTGATCCTAGAACAAACAAACAAAAGTCCAACAACAGTCACATGACCCCATCCTTCACTAGGCAGCAGGCCTTTCGGTTCCTTCTTTAAGCCAATCAAGGAAGGGGCTAATGGCATAAACCCCTTTGTTCCTAAATGGACCGCTAGATCCCTCCAAATGGCTCACCAAGCCGCTTC
>NW_015274520.1:0-366 GCF_001447785.1 Gekko japonicus
TAAATATATTCACGAACCACCTGTAAGGCTCATGTACCTGAAATAACTGTAAGACATGTGGAAACTCAATGAGATAACCTGTCAGAGAACAAGAAATGCAGTGAGTGGGAAACTGAACAGGAGGATTAGGCTGGACTGAGGGTGGCCAAGTGTAGAGAAGCTAGGACTACCAACTTCTACTTAGTCCCTACAGCAAGACCTCAACAAGTCATAAGAAAAATCCTGCTGGATTAGCCCAGCAGTATATTTAGTTCAGCATTCTTTTTCCCATAACAACCCACCAGTCACCCCAGAAGACTCTCAAGAGCACACTACTGAGCCCATCAACTGGCAGATCTCAACTCGGAACTAAGTCCCATTTATTCA
>NW_015274521.1:0-366 GCF_001447785.1 Gekko japonicus
TGGTGGCTGTACATACTGGTGTTCCCTTGTCTGTAAGCTTTGCAGGGCTGCAGCCCGGAAGCCTGCTATCTAAATAAGAATTCGATTTAATTTGTGTATTGGCGATGCACGATATGTGTCAAATGGTATAAGCTTGGCTTGTGTTTGCCCTCTATATCGCTTTAAGGAGATCATGCCCTTTACTGTAAGACTCAAATGTTGGGCGGCGGGTGTACGTTTTGGTTCTCTGAGTTTGCAGTAGTTGGGTTATGCATCGGTTTCATTATTTTAGGTGACAATATCCTCCTGTAACAGGGAGCAGTGGTTGAGTCTTCTGTGCATTTCTCTTCTGTTGCCTTGCAATGTCTTAAATGCGTGTCAAAAAAA
>NW_015274522.1:0-367 GCF_001447785.1 Gekko japonicus
GGGAACTGCGATCCCCCACGTTTCCCCCCTAAAATGACCTCTGATTGGCAGACAATGCACCTGGCAAAGTACTGTCTGTATGGGCATCCACACAGACGTCCCAGACAGGAGGCATGCCACTGTATTTTGTACCAACTGAAGTTTCCGGGTCAGCTTCAAGAGAAGCCCTGCATAAAATGAATTGCAGTAATCCAGTCTGGAGGTGACCATTGCATGGATCACCATAGTCAAATAGTTGGGGGAGAGATAGGGAACCAACTGCCTGACTAATCATATCGGTAAAAGACTGATCTGGCAGTATCTGGGTGCGCTCAGATGGGGCATTTGAGCCAGTATATGAGCCATTTAGAAATGGAGTACTTATTGA
>NW_015274523.1:0-366 GCF_001447785.1 Gekko japonicus
CCCCCCCCCCAATCCAGCTGAACATGGAAGTGTACCCCTCTGGGGTAACTGGCAATAGTTTTAGTTGGCTGTCTGGGAGAAAGAGGAGTCGGTCTTCCTCTCTGCCTGTGTTTCTCCTGATGATTGGTTAGTCACTGTTGTTGACGGCTTGGGGCGGGGGTATGGAAATGCCTGTGGCTGAATCAGGCTATGAACTATAGTCACAGCCCTTTCCAGCTAGGGGTATGCACACAGAAGACTACTGTTATGCACATATATCCCATATCCAGATTAGGGCACAGTGTCTGAAGGCTTACTCCCTAGTTTCTCTTTATTTAAAGCTTTGTGCTGAAATCTAAAAACAGGGATTTGTGCAAGGTGTCCTAA
>NW_015274524.1:0-366 GCF_001447785.1 Gekko japonicus
GTGACAGCTAACTGAGCCATCCTGATCCAGGGACCTGCATGAGGCCCCTAAGTTTTTAAGGTGCCAATGGACTTTTATTTTGCTGTGACAGAGTAATACGGCTACCCCTCTGCAAAAATCACACCCAGGCATAAGGTCGGTTTTTAGATCTTGGTCGATGACAAGGCTGACATACATAGCATGAAAGGGAGATTACAATTAACCTAAATACAAAATATGCTTCCTGAACAAAATCCTGTTTGATTGGTTGGTCTGATCACCTAGTTAACCTCAATTAATGAGACTGTTGTTACTGTGAACATCCTGCATGTGCCCCACAAAGTAGCTGGTGGCACCTGATGTATGGTTGCCAACCTCCAGGTGGGG
>NW_015274525.1:0-366 GCF_001447785.1 Gekko japonicus
GGAGAGCGAAAACGGCAGAAACTCTCTCAGGCCTGGAACAACCAGGGTGCGTAACGCATTGCTGGAAGCTCAGGGAATCCTGCTGTCAGGAAGTCCCGCCCTCTGACCCAGAAGCACTCCCCTAGAGCTACAGAGGAGCATGGAACGGGCCGTGGTTGCTCGTGGCAAGTCGATAACATGTGAGTTGTTGCCCTTTCGAAGGGGCCTTGGTTACTGCTCCGCCTTCCACAGTGGGTTCGGCAGCAGGGAACTCCAGGCTGTGGACAAACTTGTCCAGGCTCATTTCCGTCGATCAAGCTGCTGAAACAGGCATGAGAGGAAGCCTGGGATGTAGGGCTGCCAAGTCCCTTACTTGGCACAGCGGGG
>NW_015274526.1:0-366 GCF_001447785.1 Gekko japonicus
AAAAAGGAAGACCCTTCAGGTGGTCACAGCAAGAACTGGGCTTCCCCTCTCTCTGTCTTCCCTTGTTTTCTGCCTTTAATTTGATTATTTTTTTGTGTGTGTGAACTGTCCTGGAGGAGAGCACCGAAGGAGCTTGACGGTGCTGCAGAAGCATTTAGAACTGGGGAGCCGATAGCCACACATTGTTGCTCAGGTTTCTTCCGGCTAAAATGTACAATCATAGACATAGTTGTTTATTTAAAACATTTTGATCCTGCCTTTCCACCCCATCAGGGTTCCCAAAGCAGCAAACATGAAAACATGTGAAAAATTAAAAGCAACAAAATAACAGTTGAAGGGCAGAATGTGTGACCAGAATTAGTACCA
>NW_015274527.1:0-366 GCF_001447785.1 Gekko japonicus
GCAGACCAACGGGGCTGATCTCTGAAACGATCTTCATGGAGAACACCAGAGGGCAGCCCAGTGCAAGGAAATAAACACAGGAATCACAATGATAACCGGCTTTATTGTATACAGGGGAGCAGCGGGGGAGCAGGAAGGAGAGGGACCCCTTCTGGAGTCTGCAGAAGCAACGGTGGCTTAACGGTGGCCTAGCACCACGACTGTGCTACGTCCTCATACCAAGGAGGCCAGGAGACATCACGAGTGGCTTAAGTGGTGCCTTGCATTCGAAGGGAGCAGCTAATACTCCGCACAGCATTATGACTAGCTCTGGGTGCAAGAGAGGCAGGGGCACGGAGCAGCAAGCCGGGGAAGCAGGGTGCTCGG
>NW_015274528.1:0-366 GCF_001447785.1 Gekko japonicus
TTGACATGGAATCTAATACGTACAACAGTACAGCAACCCTAGACTTCCTTCCTGGTCTCCAAATCTAAGTATTATAACAGAATTGTAACATAACAGAATTATGAAAGTCAAGTACACAGAAGCAGATACAAGGGAAGAGCCCCGCCCCCAGGTTAAGCCAGCGAGAGACGTACTGTCGTCGAGTCCAGAAATCTTGATCTTGCTGAGGTCCAGGGTAGGCGCCACTCCCACATTGAAAGGGCTTTTGGGGATGTGGTCTCCGCCGTAGGTGACGTTCACACCAATGTTACCCTGAAAAGAGACAAGAACTGCTGTCACCCACAAAACTAGGGTAACCCACCGTCGTAATGAGTTAAGTCATGGAAT
>NW_015274529.1:0-366 GCF_001447785.1 Gekko japonicus
CACTCAGCAAAAAGTCCATATCGGCAGTTGTGCTGCTGATAGCAGAACGCTCTCTGAGCTTATTCATACCCAGGAACCGCCGGCCAGTCTGTGTCAAGACAGCCTTTACAAACGGCATCTCTTTGAAAGAGAAGGTGTAACTGATTCAGCGCCATGATCCCGCTTCATTCTGTTAATGTTTATACTAACTCTATTTATGTCAGGGAGCAATCTTGCTAAAACTTTCTGCGATTAATAAAAAGCAGGGACGCTGATGAATCATTTACTGTTATATGAACAAAAGAACATAAAATCGCCCGGCTGGAACCAATCAGTGCCTGGCCCATCGAGTCTGGCTTCCTGTTTCACACAATGGCCAGCCAGTTG
>NW_015274530.1:0-366 GCF_001447785.1 Gekko japonicus
AAAAACAAGCTTAAAACATTCAAACAAATATGCAATTCATGGTATGAGGCCTTTCTTATATCTATTTCATTTAGAGATACTCTCCCCTTTCCTGACCATGATTCAGGAAATTTCAGTGTAACTGATCATGGAGATAACCCAGTCAACAGAACCAAGGTGAAAAACAAGAAATACCCCCAATTTTGGAGTCACAAATCTTCTATATATGTTTCACAAACCAGACAAAAGAGACTCAGTCACCTGCTAGAATGGAGATTAAAGTAGTAAGTGAAAAGAGAAAGAATTACAAACTGTTCCAGATCTTCCCACATGGAGTTTACAAATGGTTTTTATTACTGTTATAGCAACATAACTTTAAAACCTGAC
>NW_015274531.1:0-366 GCF_001447785.1 Gekko japonicus
ATCATTTGCAAAGTACTACTCCACACTCTACAGCTCAACAAACCCTAGTCAAGAAGATATTGATACCTTCTTGCGAACACTCACAACTTTACCACACCTCTCCCAAACCCACATGGAGCTAAAGGAAATACCAATAACCTTAACTGAACTAACGGACACAATTAAAGGGCTTAAAAACAATAAAGCAACAGGCCTGGATGGACTTCCCTCAAAATTCTATAAAACATTCAACGAAATTCTAGCAATTCACCTTCTTAAGACCTGCAGTAATTTGCTACTAAGCGGAAATATACCCAAATCCTGGACTGAATCCACCATCACAGTTATTCACAAAGAAGGCAAGGATCCTGCCAGTACAGCCTCATA
>NW_015274532.1:0-366 GCF_001447785.1 Gekko japonicus
GGGGGGTTTAGAAATGAGGTAAACCTTTTAATCTGCCACTTTTTTTCTGTCCTATCTCAGATAAACTATTGGACTGGAACAAAATCTTCTACAGTGATTTTATTTTTTACCGCTTTCCCCCACTCCCACCAAATCTGTTAATATTTGGTATTAATGTACCCAAAATGACAACCTTCACAAATGTGGCTGCAGGTGGTTTTACATGGTACTTGTAGTAGCAAAGTTAACCTTTCCCCTATACACGGTTGTTTTCATGCACTTCTGAAAACATGTTCTTCAGCACGTGTGGTTAGCCAGATAGAAAAGCAGATAGCCTGCCTATCTACAGCTACAAGAGCACCTCCTAGAGGCAGCTATGGCCAACAT
>NW_015274533.1:0-366 GCF_001447785.1 Gekko japonicus
TGTGGTCCTGGATGGACACTGCAGTAATCCTCGGAGGCCTTCCGTTGTGTGTTTCAACCTTCTGAGATGGGACAAACGGCCACAAGGGAAGGCCTGGACGGGGGAAAGTGCCTTAACCTAGACTGAGTTCAGGTTTTTCAGGACAAAATTGGAAACTCTGGAAAGCGCTGAAAGAAACCTTCTGTTGAAATATTTTCTCCTTTGGAATGGATGGAATGCCGTGTAAGAGAATTTTACTCAGAGTGTATAATGTAACAAGGTTTTTTTAAAAAGATGGAAAGCATTCTACAATATTAGATAATTCTGTGTATACTCTAGCCATTTTCATTATATTTTCAAAGGTATGTTTTTTGTTTACATGTGACT
>NW_015274534.1:0-366 GCF_001447785.1 Gekko japonicus
TTTATTTTTTCAGATATATTAAATACTCAAATATAACCTCCAACGAACAGCATCTGGAGGCATCTCCTTCCCCATACACCACATGGAAAATTGTCTTCATTTATAAAAGTAGGATTTTCTTGGGTTAGGTTTGTGAGAATTTAAAATGATATCATTAATTTCCTGGGAGAATATAAAATCCCTGTCCCAAGCCCCCAAACTGTGAGACTGAGGCAATGCAAGTCATGATGCCATACTTGGCTGATGCTGACCAGGTCTGGCTGTTGGGGTAGGGGAATATATTGTCCCTGAGAAACCTCCATAAGAGTTGGGAACCAGATCTGACATCACCAGAAGCGGCCCACCAAAATCATGTTTGATCTTTCT
>NW_015274535.1:0-366 GCF_001447785.1 Gekko japonicus
TGTGCAGAATCTCCCTTAGAGCAGGCGAGTTAGACTCTTTTCTGGTTATTTCCAGTCTGGCATTTTGTCTGTTGCACTAAATGACTGATGTGTGGCTTTTCTCCCCACCCCACCCCCGTGCTCTGATGTGAACATGAGCCAATCCAGAATTGGCATGGAGAGCTCTCTGACCTAGGGTCTCTCTTATCCAGTGCTAGAAAAGAGGACTTCAACTGGAGCAGGGTGTTGAACAACAGTCTGAAGACACTACTCCGTTGTCTAGGTATAGGTAGAAATCCAGACTTTCTATACTAAGTGAAGCCAATCCAGAGGCTTCATACTGCCTCCCAACAGCAGGGGCTAATATAGGACATCCCTGTTGCCTTT
>NW_015274536.1:0-366 GCF_001447785.1 Gekko japonicus
GGCTACCCTCTGAGACAGTCATAAAAGCTGAGCATCATCCTGGACATCAATTCCAACCAACAGAGATAAAAGAAGTGGGCTATATTTTATAATTAAAAATTCTAGCATTTGTGTGGAAATGCAGCACTGTGGGACCACAAAGAGCAAACAATTACAATCTAGAATGTGCTAAATATGCATTTTGACTTGTTAAGGGAATATAAATTTTGAAACCTTTAACATAGAATACTATCAGCTACCCCGGAAAAAGTCAACATATATTCAGAGGGCAGCTGTGTTAGTGTACAGTTGAATAGTATAAGCTTTCAAGAATCAGTGTTCCCTTAGTCAGATTTGTCTCTGAAAATCTTGTTTGTTTCTAAGGTG
>NW_015274537.1:0-366 GCF_001447785.1 Gekko japonicus
CCCCCCCCCTTCTCCCTGTTGCTGCTGTCACTCATTCTGAGACACTAGCTGGCCTAGGACGTGCACACTCCGCTCTTGGGAGGTGCAGAGAGTTCCCCTTTACCCCCATGTGGCCCCCTAAGCGCAGGTGGAAGGAGAGCGACTCACTCACCTCTACACAGTGAGAATGGCTAGATCTTGGTCTGACAGTAGCAAGAAGAGTGTCTGGTTCCCAAGCTCGGAGGGAGCCGCTGACATCAGTATCTAGCTCTTGGCGGCAGTTTTCATTCTCCCCCCCCACCTCCGTGCTATTTGCTTTCCACTTGCGCACATTTCTCCTCCCCCTTCCTGGGTATCATTTTGCCAACAATCCCCCAACATACGCAT
>NW_015274538.1:0-366 GCF_001447785.1 Gekko japonicus
TAACAGATAGTGTGAACTACCTCTGCCCGAGACCTTGGAGAGCAGCTACCAGAGAGAGAAGCCTATACTGACCTTGATAATTCGGTATTAATGGGAGGCAGATGTGTAACTCAGCAACTTCAACCTGCTTTTAATTCCACACAGGAAAGTTTAAGGATAAAAACAGCTTGTGGTGGTGATGATGGGCAGGAGAACAGGGCAAGGGGGAAAGGTGAGTGCAGAGAGAAATGAAAGCTGGGCCCTTGTAAGGGAGAGATGATATCCTAACCAGCTGTACTCACTGCCTGCTATGGGGGATTGCTGCAACCAAAGCCCAAAATCAAGGCACTGCTTGTAGTCAGCACGTTTGGAGTTTGTGGAGTGCAA
>NW_015274539.1:0-367 GCF_001447785.1 Gekko japonicus
GATGAGCATTGCTAGGTTCTCTGTAAGCAAGAAGCCATCATGCACAGAGACGTCTGATGGCTCCAGTGTGCTCTGACAGCGCTGTCAATAGGTTGCCAAGAATATGTTTCTGACAGATTCATTGCTGCATTCGTTGGTGCCCAAAGCTCAGATAACAAGATACTCTTGGTGCCTGTTCCTCAGGGATGGATCGTTTCATGGTGTGGAGCAAGATGGACAAGAAGATGATTCTCTCCCTCTCCCCAAATACTACGGCTTGGTAGTACCGCCTGAAGCTGATAGGCTTCATGCAACACAGAATTAACTTTGGAAACTCACTGCCACAGGATGCAGTGATGACGGCCCTGACCTGGATAGCCCAGGCTAG
>NW_015274540.1:0-366 GCF_001447785.1 Gekko japonicus
CAAGGAAGGCTCGTTGGCTAGTGCCTGCCAATTTTCAAGGACCTTCCAATCAAGTTTGAGGGGTTTTTAAAAATGCAAATTGACAATTTTCCAGTAAAATAAAATATAATGTATGGAGATGCAGTTTCAATACAGCAACCATATTTTGTTTGTGATTTAAACAGAATGGACACTGCAACTGTGTGGAAATATGGGCTAGAGTCTGATTTGTCCAAGTTCGCTGAGTTTGTAGCAGAGCAGGGATATGAAACCTCTAATGTTTAGCATTGCTTGGGGCCCACGTATCTCAAGGACCATCTGTCTCCCGCTGTGTGCCAAAACCAGTCAGTGGCCACCCTTTCCAGGGCCTTCTTGGTGGTGGCCTAG
>NW_015274541.1:0-366 GCF_001447785.1 Gekko japonicus
AGTCTCCCTGGAATAATATTGGCTAAACAAAACTGTTTTAGCAGGTTGTAGCAAAGCAGACAAAATTTTAGTATGCTTTGTGCAGTAAACCCCACCTCACTGAAGTGGCCATGATCCCTTAATGCAGGTGGACTCTTGCCATGAATCAGCAGAAGCTGTGGGGAGGCCCAGAGACGTTTGTAATAGTCTTGTCCATCTATTGGGACAACTGGGCAACTATTAATGTAACACTGCTACTTTTACATTGCAATCAAAAGCATCAGTGCAATCATGTAGGATGTTCACCTTGACAATTAAATCAAATTTTTGAATGCTTATATTTATGAAAATTAAATCGGGGTTCAGGTTCAGGTTTCAGTTTATTGC
>NW_015274542.1:0-366 GCF_001447785.1 Gekko japonicus
AAAAGTGGGTTATAAAAAACTACTCTTCTCTTTCCTACAACATCGTGTTCTAATTATGCTCCAGGTGTTTCTTGTGGATGTAGCCATTACTGAACATGGTTGGACTGATTACCCACTGCCTTGCTTTGCCCGTCATACGGGACGACAGTGTGAAATGGTACATCCCAGACATGATGGGACCGCCTTGGCAAGACTTCTGTCCAGCACCGTCGGGTCACGTTCACTGGTTACACGTGGAGACTCTCCCACGAACACAGCATGCCAAAATAGCAGCAGGGCTAAATGCAAACATCAAACCTCTCAAAATTTACACTACATCCACATAGCTTGTTATCTAGTCCATTGCTGAACCAAGCTGTATAAAAC
>NW_015274543.1:0-366 GCF_001447785.1 Gekko japonicus
CATTGAATGCCCATGAGTTCCTGTATTGTACCCAGAAACAACTGTGATGCATCTATACCAAAAGTCTTAAAACATACTTGCAGGAAACTCACAGAAATCTTGGTCCAGTAGCCCCAAGCAAGGATGCATAATTCTCTTTTCATAACAAATATGAGGAATTGTCATGGACCAAGGTGCCCACTTCTCCTCACTGAGCGAAGAAACGGAGGACTCTGAGGAGAAGGAGACTAAAGTTCTAGAACCACCCTATGAAACAGCATCTAGAACACTTCCAAGAGCCCCTTTGAAGTCCAAGAGGAACTCCAAGAGATTCCATCAGCTTGCTTGCCCTAAGGAACAGCACCAATGCTCCCTCTAAGCTGTAGA
>NW_015274544.1:0-366 GCF_001447785.1 Gekko japonicus
CTTCTGGGTCCTCACCCAGAAGTTACATCATGGCACCACACTCCATCATCCCCCAAACTCATTTTTGCTCCTACCGCTCCACTGAGTGAAGGCAGGAGCCAGAGGAGGGATGAGACCAAATTTCAGAAACTGTCTGGTCTGATTTGAATTCCCATTCCCATTTTGTTTCTCTTTTATGAGAAACAAACAAGTTAAGTCTCTCTTTTCACGCCCAATTTCTCTCTTCAGGCTGATTTTTCATTGTTAAAACCAACACATTTCTCAACATTGGTGTTGTCTCTGTTGCATAAAGATGATGGATGAAAAGTATGCATATATACATGTTCTAAAAGAATTTCTAGTGACAGTACTGGGAGGGGGGGCATG
>NW_015274545.1:0-366 GCF_001447785.1 Gekko japonicus
GCCTAGAGTATCACCCAGAAGTAACATCATATCCTCCTCAAACCCATCCTCCCCAGCACTACCCTACAGATTTCCAGGTGATTGCAGAAGCCATGTTGTGAACCCTACAACACTGTCCCAAGTTCCACATTTGGTCTTTCCCACAGAAACAGCACTTGGTCCTATTCCTAGAGCCCCAGATTGGTACATATGACAAGCAATTCCTTCCTGAAGCAGAGATAATGCAACATGTGCAAATCTCTTTCCTTATCAGAAGTAGACAGGGCGATTGTATACGCTTAATTTCCTTCCTCTTCCACCATAGCTATTATTTGTGTGTGCATGTTCGTGCATGTTAGTGTGTACATGGGAAGGATTGATCGGAGG
>NW_015274546.1:0-366 GCF_001447785.1 Gekko japonicus
TTCGGGCTTGCTTGTTTGGCCTGGAGTAATTTTTCATCCTTATTAGTCATGCCAAAAGATTATTTTTCCTTCATGTTTTTAAAGAAATTATATTGGGTGTGGGCCTCAATATATTCTTCATTGAAATGAACAGGTGGCCTTTTCTGAGACTCCCCCATATCTAATACAGTTTCTGGAACTTTCTGTTCATGATGTGCTTTTGGGAGTCTTCATACTAGTTTGGGCTCTGTTTGTTCTCATCCCACATTTTGCTGTCTTTGGCTGTTCCATTAGCCTGCCCCTGCCCTCCTAAATTGCTCCATTTACAACCCCCCCCCCTTATATACCTCCCAGGTACCTTGGTGTAATGTATTCAGCCTGACATGC
>NW_015274547.1:0-366 GCF_001447785.1 Gekko japonicus
CTTTCAACAATTGTGTCTCTGTGTTTCCTTTTCTTCAATTGTCTTGATTACATTCCCACTTGGTGCCAGAGTATGAAAATTACAGGCCACTTCAAACAAAGCATGAGCTATTCGGCATTAACTGTTGAATACCTCTTCCAGCCTTCCAGAGTAGCAAATATTTTAGATGGAGAAGCAGTAGGGATATACACAATAACGCCTCTGCTCCCTGTCTCTTGCATTGAGGACTGAAAGGAAGTTCCTCAATGCTCAAAATAACAGCAGAAACCTTTACCATTCAAATACCAAGGATGCAGGATTTTGAGCTAAGCAAATAAAATGGTTAATCACAGCTATGAGAATCAGGGGAAAGGGCTGTTTAAAATG
>NW_015274548.1:0-366 GCF_001447785.1 Gekko japonicus
CCAACCATGCTCAGCCCATGAACATTTTTGGAATGTGAAGAATGTTAAGTAGACACTACCACAGAAGGGCTGCCAAGAAGGGGCATGGCCAACCACAAAACGCTAAGACTGGGAGATTCCAAGCCAAGGAACTAACCATAACAGAGACTTACGTTTCTGAATGGGTGCTCCCTACAGATCCAAAAAGCTGACGCCTCCTGGACTTAATGGTGGGGAGAACTGGCAGGACTGAGTTTTTGCTTTGGAGAATTAGGAAGTGAGCACCAGGAAATACATTGGTGGGTACCACAATGATCATGGACACCATTTTAGGGATCATTGACATAGGTAATGGCTGTTAGGAAGGACTTTTCTGTGGAAGAAGAT
>NW_015274549.1:0-366 GCF_001447785.1 Gekko japonicus
TGCCTTTCCCCCTAGTGTGACCGGGGGCCTCAGTAGACAATAGTGGTTTTAATGGACTGAGGTTCTGATTCAGTAGAAAACAGCTTCACGTGTTTGTCTCCTTGTGTTTTGACCCATAAGAGGCAGCTCAGCTATGGGGGAAAGAAACAGGGTTCAAGTCAGGGCAACGATTCCGGGCAGTGCAGAGGTTTGTTTTCCTTCCAATAATGTTCCCTTGATTGAAATCACTCCCCCCCCATGCACACATACACACACATTAAGCTTTAGCCCGCCCTGTTAGAAAAAGGTATCAGACACCCTAATTACAGCCAGAGGAGGGAAGGGGACCAGATATAGGCCAGCCTTGTCAGATCTCGGAAGCTAAGC
>NW_015274550.1:0-366 GCF_001447785.1 Gekko japonicus
ATAACATTTTGCTATTCTTTCAGGTGGCCAATACAGATTGGCAGTCCTAATCAGAGGTTTTAAACGGTGGTCTTTTATGTTGCTCCATTTGTATCATAAATTGCATTGAGTTCCAAGGCAGCTAAGAAATGGTTTAAATGAGGGAATAAATATTTCTCCAGAAGCAAGTGCACACACACACACGTGCACACACATGCCCAGGCTCAATCTTAGGAAAAGACAGCTCTGCTGAAGACCTTGGAGAGCTAATTCAAAGCAAGAATATCTGAGTGGCGGAGCTGGAGAAAATTCAAGACGTTTCGGAGAAGGAAGCTGTTCCCTCTTCAAGATTTTGGGGGGCTGCTATTGGGGAGCATTTCCTCACTC
>NW_015274551.1:0-366 GCF_001447785.1 Gekko japonicus
TTCTCTTATGTTCTCATGACACTCTAACCACTAGTTGTCATCCTTAGGGATGGGCACAAGCCGGCCGATGAACTAAAGTGCTTCACAAATTTCGGGCAGTTCGTGGTTTGTGAAGCGACATTTGCGAACTGAAGAACTGCCATGAACTTCCACTTTACAAAAAACAGCTGAGCAGATGGGAGCTCCTTGCCACCCAGCTGTTTGGTCTAAATGGCTCCGAGCCATTTAAACCAAGCAGCTGCTTTCTGCTCACCACGAAAATCCTCAGGGAGCAGAAACGGGTTTAAACTGTAAATTGTTCACAAACCAAATACAAATTGGGTCGGTTCGCGAACCAGCCTCCCCACTTGTATGGGTTCGTGGTTC
>NW_015274552.1:0-366 GCF_001447785.1 Gekko japonicus
TTCGAGCAAGGGAAACCTCGACCTTTACTAACACACATATATTTCCAACACATTCAAGGTTCACTCTGGATTCCTTCATCAAAGAGTGCTAAGTCACATTCAAGGTTCATTTTAAATTCACTCGTACACTTTATATCAGAAGGCCTTACAGATGCTTACTAATGTGAATGCGCTCATCAACTGATCTTGGGCCAGTTGGCTGCCTTCACCCGTCAGCAGGACGGACATGACTGAATGTGTGCTGTGTTTTCATACATGAGTTCTGTTTCACTGTCTTTATTTTTTGTTTGGACATTAAGTGAGAAAGCTGAATGAAACAGAAGAAATCAAATCACACTGAACTCAATCTAAGGGAAGGCAAATTAA
>NW_015274553.1:0-366 GCF_001447785.1 Gekko japonicus
ACATGGTGAGCATCCTACTAGACGAGAATAATTGTTTGAGGCCTGAGATCCTGTTGGCTAGAAAGCGATCACAGCAACTGAACTGACCCCTGGCAAGAGTCTCCCTTTTGCGGGTGCAAGGGAAATATTGCTGGCTGGTCTCTAGCAAGAACCAACCGTGCCAGGAACACCTTAAGAGCATGCCCCACAGCCTGGGCAGCTTGGCAAGACACAACCCACACAAAGCAGATGGATGGCTCTGTCGTCAGTTTTGCAAACATTGGCTCCTGAAGGAGCGGAAAGGAGTCTTGCTGCTGTCTTGGCTTATCTCAGTTCTGCCCCGCGCACCAAGCACCACGGTGCCTGTGGGTGGGAGAAGAAGGCTGA
>NW_015274554.1:0-366 GCF_001447785.1 Gekko japonicus
TGATGCACATGGAAGACCAGGCATCCTCAGTCCAAGTTTTTGACAAACTTTCTCCCTAAACCTCAGCTGGGGGGAACCTCCAAAATACTCCAAAAGGCGAGATGCCAATTCTGAGTTATGACTCTATTAAAATTTCAAAGTCTAAGCATCTCAAAGTGATTTTTTGGATTAATTATGTTTTCACATAGAACTTCGCAGATTTGGACAAATGAGGTCTTAATGGCAAATGGCACAATCACTTTTGGAATGACCATTTTTTAGATGCACATTGAAGACTGGGCATCCTCAGTCAAAGTTTTTGCCAAACTTCTTCCCTGAGCTTCAGCTAGAAAAAACTCCCCTATATACTCCAAGTGGTGAGATCCG
>NW_015274555.1:0-366 GCF_001447785.1 Gekko japonicus
CCTGGTATCCAAGTTATCATCTGGCCAATGCAGCAAGACTGCAGTTCTATCCTCTTCCCTTAAGGGTTACATTAAGCAGATAATTGAGGCCTTTTCCATGTGTGGTATTGTTTATAACAAATGTGAAATGTATTGAATGATTAAGAGGAGGGAACTATGACTATCATAGGTTTTCAGATTCACTAAAACTTCATAAGCTTCTGCTTAGAACATGTCTAAAATGACTAGTTAGCATTTGAAATGCTGAACAAACAACAGCATAAAATATTCACTCTATAAAGGTCTGGATAGTTATAAAAGGCTCACAAGTGAAAATAGCCGTCATCCCAAACTTTCCAATACTTAGCTGTATTACATTATGAAAGA
>NW_015274556.1:0-366 GCF_001447785.1 Gekko japonicus
GACTGAACAACAACAACAACAAAATTATCAAAATGCTTGTATTTGATACTAACTGCAAGTACGCTTCCCAGTTGCCTGCATTTGGCCAGTACCTACTGATATTCAGCTGGTCAGCAGGCAGAAGCAGGCCAGCCAGACACGAGGGCTGCAATCGTCATTCCCACACAATGATTTCATTTCTGGCGCAACCTGAAAATGCCAGTATTGCACTGAGGTGGTGCTCTAGCACTTGCCCAAGAAACCTCTGTGGTTTCCTGAGAGTTTTCAGGCGAGTGCTAGAGTATAACCCCAGCATGATGCCAGAGCTTCTGTGTCATGCCGGAAGTGATGTTATTGCACAGGGATGACAACAGTGTGCCCCCCCCC
>NW_015274557.1:0-366 GCF_001447785.1 Gekko japonicus
TCTGATTCAGTAGAAGGCGGCTTCATGTCTTCTAATGTTTGAGTTCCCCAATAATTTGGTTTCAGCTTACATATTCTTGCAACTGGGGCTAGACATTACCCCCCCCCCATATCCAGGTTGACAATGTCTATTTGCGTTTGTTTAAAAATCCCGTTTGCTAAAAGTTTCTCCTTATTCCACTGATTACGGCGGAATAGTCCCTTTGGAGGCGATCAGATTTCTCTTTGGCTGCAAATAATGTCGGCCCAGAGCAAAACTTTAGAAAGCACAGAAGACAGAGGTCCCCTTTCTTTTCCTTCTTTTCTTTCGTCTCAAAACATAAATCCAGGGGAGGCTACAAACCGAAGGATGTGAAGCAAAGAAACC
>NW_015274558.1:0-366 GCF_001447785.1 Gekko japonicus
GGGAAAAAATCTTTTTATGGTAATGTTAACCCCTCATGCCGTATGCAAAATTTTGTGTCTAAAATGTAGCGTCTTGTAATGAACCTGCGGTGTGAAATACGTAAATGCAGCACAGGGGTAGGCAAGGTTTTCTTGGTTGGGGTGGGGCGTGTGCCAAAAAATCTGCAAGGTCTGGATGGAAAGATGTTGCTAGAATACAAAGTGTGGGGAGGTTATAAGAGTTGTAAATGGCCAGACACAGCTAATCCTCAGTAGCGCTGCCAGCCCTTCAGGGGCTTGCCTCAGTCACTTCATGCTGCTGTTTAGCACATATATATGCCCAGGATTGCCTGTTTTTTGATGCAGGCAGCTTGGAGTGAAACTCCA
>NW_015274559.1:0-366 GCF_001447785.1 Gekko japonicus
TGATAAGGCACAGAGAGAGCACCAGTGTCTCATACACGGTTCTGCAAACTATGTCATCGGAAGTGTGCCAGGACGTCTCATGGCCAAACGTAAAATCCAGCAGTTAACAAAGTTTAGCTTCTTTTCATCCTTGACCTACCCCATCATCTGAAAGTCATCTCTTTTAATATAAGGGTGTATTCCAGTTAGTGCTAGGGGAGGCACTTGATTAAGATTTTAAGAGGGAATATAGCCATTTTAGTTCCTCCCTGTCCTAGCAGCCTGGATGCTATCCAAAATGTCTTTGCACATAACACACAAGTAATCCATTCAGGTCTGCATCACATTCTGAATTCTCACAGGGGTGTCAGACATAAGGCCCGGGGG
>NW_015274560.1:0-366 GCF_001447785.1 Gekko japonicus
AGTCACAAGTCAAAAAGCCCTGGCCCAATTCTAATCAATTTTTCGGTTCCAGCCTGCTTTGGAAACAGCAAAGAGACTTCACAGTTGCTAATAACATTTAGCCAAAATCTGCTAGAACGGGTGGGAAGTGGTCTGGAAAAACTGTCAGAACTGCTCATAGAAATAGGAAAAGATCAGCAGCTTACAAAACCTGAACTTCTGATATCGGTTGAAAACCTCAACTGACTATTATATTATTCTTTAAAGACAGAGGGTGGCATCTTTCTACTTCTATGCTGAAACCCTTTGCATTGGGAAACAAGAGCAAGAACCATTTTTTAACAGAAGTATCACACCTCTTTGTTGCCACTCAACCAATTAGGGCTC
>NW_015274561.1:0-366 GCF_001447785.1 Gekko japonicus
GCCCCACCCACTTTCTAAAAACATTTGGTCAGTGCCAGGAAGATATCTGCAGACGCCATGGCACCCAAGGGCTCCATGTTGGAGAACCCTGGTCTAAAGGAAACAAACATGGTATCTGACTTACAAAAGGCCCCTGTCTTTGTAGATGTTTAGGGTTAAGGGAAAAGGGCAGGGAGTGTCACATCCTCAAACCTGTGAAAGGCTCAGTTTAGTTTAGGGATGAATGCAGAGTACTACCCTGTAATTATAGAAAATACAGGGGCCTTTATCCACAAAAAGACATGTATCTCTGAAATCCTTTGGGCTGAGTCACCGAAAAGAGGGTTTTAAAGGTGAGCTCCTGGAGGGGGCATGTGGCCATGGGTA
>NW_015274562.1:0-366 GCF_001447785.1 Gekko japonicus
CCACCTGGAGGCTGGCAACCCTACATGACCTCGGAAAAGGGCAGATAGAATAAATGCACTTCCACAAATGCTAAATGGGTTTTTTGGGGGAGAGATGGAGGGGTGGATCCTGGCCTCTAGACCCATTGGACTGCAGATCGATCTCTTGTTTCTGGTGCTTAGTCACACACTCCAAAAACCTTCGCTGTCATTCTTTCCTGGCTCTCCCAGCTGCTGCATCGCGCTGGCCTGGAATGGATTGTTCCTCTCGGTAATGGGAACCACAATTCCCTGCTGCCCCACCGAGGAGTAATCACTTCAGAGTTGTTTACAGAGCATTATGTGAACCGGTGAACGTTTCACCCATGACCAATGTTCCCTCTAAGC
>NW_015274563.1:0-366 GCF_001447785.1 Gekko japonicus
CCCCCCCCAAATCTCCTGGCGACCCTACTTGGGGGCTGTGTTGAGCCACCCATGGCGCCCACAGGTCCTCTCTCTCTGAGTAACGGCAGCCAGTGCTCAGAATCACAGGCTGGGGCCCTGAACTTCCAGGCCAGAGAACTTGGCCCCCCGGCGGGCCGGAGCCCCGGGACGTGCCTTCCACATCCACGGCTTGCGTCTGGTGCGTGGCAGGTTTGGGCCGGCTCCCGGCGCACTGTCTGGCCTGCCGGGGATCACGTATCCATCGGGCCTCTTTCTATCTCACTCTTCCTTCGAGGAGCTCAGGGCACGGCATGCGGTCCTCCCCGCCTTCGTTCTGTCCTCACAACAGTCCTGTGAGGTAGGCTC
>NW_015274564.1:0-366 GCF_001447785.1 Gekko japonicus
ACAACAGCTATCCATCTTGCCCTACCTGGCAGATAAAACAAATTGTTATCTCTCTGCAGTAGGGTAGCCAACCTCCATCCCCCGCTATTACCGTTGGTCTCCAAATGACCAAGTTCAACCAATGGATGCCCAGCATCAATCAGGTCCTCTCCCCAGCTCCCTTGGATCTGGTCAGCCATGACTGGTCAGTTTGGGAAACCTCTCATTGTTAGGTTGCTCAAGGTGCTCACCAGATTTCTTACCTTTAGTAAATAACCTGCACTATTCCTGCTCACACACTTAAAGCCTAACCAATCACATGAAGAGGGTTATTGAGAAAAGCCATACCCAAGAAATGCATTTTGTTTATTTAAAATATTTATTAGC
>NW_015274565.1:0-366 GCF_001447785.1 Gekko japonicus
TCTACAGTTGCCTCTGAGGCCAAGCCAGATAGAGGTGAGGTGGCAGTCTGGCTGAGAGTGACAGGGAAGGTCACTGTAAATCAGTCACTTTAGAATTTTTATTATTTTTTTCATTCATTGATCTTTTTATGGCTTGGTTTATTTGTAAGACACCTCAAGAGCAAAATGTGGCTGAAGGCTAAATGGGCACTTGCATTTTCTTCACCATATGGTTCCATGCAGACCAAGGGTGCTTTCTATTCATAAAAGAGAAACTGTTTGCTACACTACATGCATTGGTTATGTTTGATCTTTGCTTCTACTGATGGCTGTAATTTCTTATAATTTTGTAATTTTTAAAACACTTCTGAAAAATGAATAAACGCT
>NW_015274566.1:0-366 GCF_001447785.1 Gekko japonicus
GGGAAGAATTAAGTAGTATGTGCCAGGAAACACACTGGAAAGCACCATCTTGGAGACCACTGGCTTAAATGATTGGATGAATGAGCCCATAGATATATCTATTGATGATAACTTAAGGCAGATTTGGAAGAAATCTGAGATCTCCTCAAAATTAAAGCCCTCTTAAGTAGTTCTAAAGGAGAAAGTCAAAAAGTTGCTGACTGTATTCAGCATGCATTTTTATGCTGATTTCCATCAAGAAGCACTTAAATCACAATATTTTTGGTTCCTTTTTTCTCTCCAGGCAATAAGACATGACAGGTGTGAATTATGGCATGTTCATTCATACCCTCGTCCAACACAACCGGATGTAAATTAATGCCCCAT
>NW_015274567.1:0-366 GCF_001447785.1 Gekko japonicus
CTTCTTTGCTATTCTGAAGAACTTTGCAGCATCCCATGGTTAGTTCAGCAAAAAATGCAAGGGTTTGCATCTCATGAAGGTTTACCCCAGTGCATTATTGATAGTTATGCTTAACAATGGCATTTACACCAGGGGCATGTAACTAACAGGTATGATGAATCAATGTACCCAATATCCAAGAGCTACTGAGACAGTGCCTGTGCAAACAGACTAGCAAAACCGTGTTAGTGCACAGTCTAGATCAGTGAGTCTATGCCCTACAGTCACTGAGGAGAGCTGTTATCTGGAGCCAGCATTCCCGTTTTCTCAGTTTAGTTTCACATCTGCTGGTGAGACAACACCCTGACCTGGATAGCCCAAGCTAGC
>NW_015274568.1:0-366 GCF_001447785.1 Gekko japonicus
TGGCTGCTGTGAGGAAAGAATGTATGTGAAGGACTTCGAAAACTAAAAATATCATGTTAATGCTAGATGTTATTAGTATTAGTGTTATCTAAATCAAATCAACCCGTTAAGTGCCACTTAAAGCAGAGAGCTTATAGGGACAATAACGTGGTAGGAAATTTAAAGCTGCAAATAATAAGAATGTAGGAAAGGGCCGGTTGGATCAGACCAGCATTCTGTTTCAGTTGGCCAACCAGGAGCGCCTGGAAAACCAAAAAGCTAGGCCCGGCACTGTCTCCCATTGTTGCCCCCATAGCACCAGTTATTCACGAGTAGAACTACCTCTGAACATGGACGTTTCCATTTAACTGTCATCACTAATAAGCA
>NW_015274569.1:0-366 GCF_001447785.1 Gekko japonicus
TTTTGCATGCCAAGCAGATGCCCTGCCACAGGCCTTCCTATAGTTGTTCGCTTGTCACACCAAGATTTGGAAGACCCAAGTTCAAATCTTTGGCTCAGTCATGAAGGTCGCTGGGTGACCTTGTGCTAACCATTGTCTTTCAGCCTCACCTACCTCACAGGTAGTTGTGAAGATAAAGTGGCGAAGGGATAATCATGTACACCGCCCTGAGCTGACTGAAGGAAGGGTGGGATGAAAATGTACTAAATAAACAAACAACTTCATAGCCTCCCACTAAACAATTGGCCAAGGTGATAACACTTTTCAGTGGCTCTTGCTGTCCAAGTATTAAGCAATAGCTGAGGCAACAGCTTGCTTGGCTATCAA
>NW_015274570.1:0-366 GCF_001447785.1 Gekko japonicus
CTGTAGTTCTTGCTCGGACTGCTGTGATGGCACGTCATGAATGGCCTTAACCTTAGCTAGTGTCAGGTGGATTCCACTTGCATCAGTCACATACCCCAGAAACTCAATCTGAAGAACTCCAAACACACATTTCTCATGCTTGACTTTCAGCCCCGCTACAGTGAATTGACAGAGCACCTCATGCAGCCGCACTACCAGTTCTGCCTTGGATTTGCCCACAATGAGTATGTCGATAAAATAAGGGACGACCCCCACGAGGTTCCTTCAAGGTATCTTCCATGAGACTCTGGAAAATGTCAGGAGTCACGCTGACTCCAAACTGTAGGCGTTTCACTTTAAATGCCCCCCATGCATCACTATGGTCTG
>NW_015274571.1:0-366 GCF_001447785.1 Gekko japonicus
GAGACTGTGCTGGTTTTAACAATGTCCCTGCTGGCCACAAGTCCTCCAATCCAGGTGGGGCCCCACTATGCACTCGGGACAGTGATAGGAAAGGCAGTTATCTTTGCTGAACGCCAAGCACTTCACTCATACCAGCAACTAGCCCAAATTCTCACAGCTCTTGCTTTCGGGATCACAGGCAGGGGCCAAGGCTGGAGAACAAACAAGACCTGGAAAAGAGTTCCAGTAAAACTCCCTTTGTTGGAGGAGAGCTTTAACGTCTGCCTCCCCACCCTCCACAGACACTGGGGGGGTTTAGGAGGGACTACTAGGTCAGCACACACATGGTGGAAAGGTGAGAAACTTGTCTTGGAAATGCTGTGTGTG
>NW_015274572.1:0-366 GCF_001447785.1 Gekko japonicus
AAATGACCCCTGCGTGCACACATCCATATATTTTACAAGCTAGTTTCCACACTGGCACACCCACGCCCAGAAGATGAGGCTGAGTTCTCTGTGGTTTGGCACTTCTCAGGCAGGGGATGCAAAAGAGCTCCGAATTTCACCACGCCGATAACTACGCAACGAGAAACAAACCCATAAGCGAGCCAGTGGGGAAAACACAATAGAAGAAGTGGATTCTACATCATGCAGGAGAGGTTTCCTGTCGCACAGATAATTCAGCCTGTGCGGAGGAAGTGAAAGGCAGAGGTCGCTAGGAAATGGTCTTCCAATGGCCTTCCTGAAGAGCAGTGGTACGTTTGCGGGGAAACCTCACTGGATGAATCCCAC
>NW_015274573.1:0-366 GCF_001447785.1 Gekko japonicus
GTATGGTCCCTCCATGTCTGTTGCACATTCTACATGGGCTGCCTTGGAAAAGCTATGGTTGATAAACAGTGCGGGTGACAAAACTTCCGTTTGTGATCGCCTGCTTCAAACATATAGCTCCAGTGCTCTATCACCTGCACTGATTACCTATTCCATTTTGACTGTATACAAAATGTTGTTTATTTACTTTAAAGCTTTTTAAAGGGCCTCCATACTTGCCAAACTACATCCACCAGTATATTCCATATGCCCACTGCATTCTTCAGACAGCCTTGTTTTTATGGGATCCCCTCTCAGGACTGTCCATCTGGCAACTACTCAGTTCCCGGGCTGCCGGCCCCACCCCAACGGCTGTGCTGGCCAGGA